>NC_133775.1:2603532-2644453 GCF_003597395.2 Chelonoidis abingdonii
TCCACACCAACATTCCAATCATGTGTATTATCCCACTAAGTTTCAGTGATGCCAACAATGTCATAGTTGTATTTATTTATTAGCACTTCCAGTTCTTCCTGCTTATTACCCATACTTCTCGCATTTGTATATTGGCATCTAAGATACTGGTTTGATCTTGCCTCCCAGTTTTGCCCTGACCCTCCTTTCTCTCTGCCATTATAGCCCACGATCCCTCTTGTTTCCGATAAGGAGTTCTGAATGAGTTAGATCGTTTTGGAGGTATTTGGAAATTGCAAATAGCCATATTCTACCAGGAATACGAGCAATCCATTGTGTACGCCCGTTCCCAGTGCAGTTATACATTTTATTTAGCAGGGTAGCCCAACTTGAAAGGAAACCCTGGAATTCAAATTGCTGGTGATAAATAACACACACTTTATTTGCCTTTCCATTATCATGAAAAGTTGAATACACTTTGAATGGGGAAAGTCTTTGGCACACAGCTCCAAATCACTGGCACAGGCATTTGCAATTATATTGTGGAAACAAAGAGATTCTAAAAATCAATTTTAGCAGGTCTGAAAAGACACCACAATTCCCCCCCTCACACACACACTGTGCTAATATACAAATGTGGGAAAAGGTAAAATTAAAACTATCCTGTTACCAAATCTGTTTGCTCATATACATGAGTCTGCAGGTCTTTAAAATAAACTACATGACATCGCACTGATAATTTTTGCCCTCCTTCCCAGCCACCCCAAAAGAGAGACACCACATGCAAGCACTCAGAATAACCTGCCTGTCCCATGACAGTTCTCTATGAAACAGCTGGAAGGCTGCATCACAACTAGCTGATTGCAAAGCTAACAAGGATTTCCTCTTCCGAGGGATTAGGAAAATTCATGAGGGCCTGTGAAATCACCTCTATAAATTCAGCCTCTTACTGCTTCACTCTCACTATGTGAAACCTCTTGCCTAAAACACCAAAACGGGGAGACAGGAAGAGGGGGAAGGGGAAATTAGTAATTTTAATTCTGCTGATAATAAAGAAATTAAACAATTACATTCACTAAACATGTACCCATAATGGGGAAATCTCTTGGTTCTAGAAACAAAACAGCAAGAGTTACACTGCTATTCACAGAGGAATCCTTTGCCCATAATCTTGGATTCCTGGAACCTTAACATTAGTAGATTACAAGAATAAAATACGCAGCAAGATCTTCCAGGCTCGTCAAACCCTTTAACCCAAGTGTCTATTTGAGGAGTGGGCAGGGCATGTTCATAGCCTTTTATTTATTTATTTAGGTTACAGACTATTGCCCACTGAGTTCAAAAACTACTCTGGAGTACAATTTATTCCATTCCCACTCCGCCCTTTGAAGAAGTTTAATAAATACAAAGGATAAAGGATGCCAGGAAAAATTAGAGCTGACTGTTCAAAATGCAATAAAAACAAGTGGGTGCTGCCTAGGAGGGAAAAGGATTTTTCTGGTCAGAAAAAGGACAGAACTTTCTGCTAAGACACAGACCCCCTCTGACACCTTCCCAAGGGGGCAGAGGCAGGAGGGTGCTCCGGCGAGGGGACACATGCTCAATGCCCGTGCAGTCCGTTCAACTGTTTTTCTTTCGAAGAAAAAAGTCATTTTACGCAAAAAAAGAGCTTATTTCTTAAACAAACACTCGTGGTTTTGATTTACACCACGGGCTGCTCCTAAATAATTTATGGCGGGTTAAATTTATTGCACAGCCCTGGCCGGCTGCAAATTCGAATTGCCAAATAATTAGATTTTAGGGCAATGCTTATAAATTATCCGCCGATTTGTCCGGACTTGTTTGTCAGTTGCTTTGTGCTTCAGGTCATCTTTGGCATTTCACTGTTTGTGTTTTAATTGCTGATTCACACTTTGACAGATGAGAGTTGATGCCTCCAAGTTTCCGGACAGGAGGGTGGAAAGAGAGGGAAGAATCTGAGCTTTTAGAAAGCCACTTTCTCCCTTTTTTCCAGGGCAATTAACTAGAAAAAGGGTCAGAGCCTGGACAGTGCAAACCTAACAGATTTGTCTTTTTTTCCCTTCCTTAATTATTTTAACTAAAGCTGTTTTCAAGTTGAGCAGTCCTGCACTGGCCTCCAGGGGCGACTGGCGAGATGAGTTCACAGGTCTTATCCCCAATAGCTAATTTCGATTAAACTGACCAACACACACACCAGACAGACAATGAGGTCAGTAATGGGGGAAAAAGAGGGGAGGGGAAAAAAAAAAAAGATCAAAGGCCATGCTAACTTTCTGAAGAATGGTCATCTAACACGTCCGTGCACGCGCGCGCACACACGGTGTGGAATAGTGCAGAACATGGTTTGAGGCAAGTTACTTTGTGCATTAGTCAATCCTGTTCAAGAGCCCTTTGTGCAGCAGCAAGCACCAAATTAGTTCTGCTATAACTACCTGGAAGAAGACACGCACCCACACACACTTGCCAGTTAAATTCATTTAAACAAATATATCCTGGGAAAGGAGCAGAGAAAGTGCAAGCTGGGGGGAATCCCAGACTCTCACACTAAGCATCATTCAAAGGAACGACAAAAGGGAACAAGGGAAAGCACCACATGATAACGAATCCTGCAGAAAAGGTTGACATGATGCCAGCTGGCTCTTGGAACACTAGGATTTTCTTCCCGTCATCCCTGCTGCTAGGATCAGTGTCCTGCCTGCCCCAAACATTCAAACACCAGGAGCCAGGCCCTCAAAATCATGAGACTCTCTCGACCATCAGGACACTTTCTTTAAATGATCAACTGAGGTTCTTTTTCTGTAGTCTTCCGGGTTCTGAGCCTTTAGATCACACTTGGGTCACATTTTCAGGCTTTTCTGCACAACCATGACAGCGAGAAACTTTTTTGTATTATTTAATTTATTTATTTGAGAGAGACTCTCAGCATCCATTTAATCTAGGGTGACCAGACAGCAAGTGCGAAAAATCGGGAAGGGGCTGGGGGGTAATAGGAGCCTATTTAAGAAAAAGACCCAAAAATCAGGGCTGTCCCTATAAAATCGGGACACCTGGTCGCCCTAATTTAATCAAATGACTCCAGAAGCTTGAGCTTTTAGATAGACGCCAAATATCTCAAACTTGAAATTTGCAACACTGAGATTCACAGATTCCAAGGCCAAAAGGGACCGTTATGATCATCTAGTTTGACCTCCTGTGTAACACTGGCCACAGAACATCCCCAAATAATTCCCAGAGCAGATCTGTTAGAAAAACATCTAATCTTGAGTTAAAAATTGCCAGTGATTGAGAATCCACCAGGACCCTTGGGAAATTGTTCCACTGGTTAGTGACTTTCAGCTTTAAAATCGTACACCTTATTTACAGTCTTACTTTGTCTGGCTTCAACCTACAGCCATTGGATGGTGTTAGACCTTTCTCTGATAGCCTGGAGAGCCCATTATCAAATATTTGCTCCCAATATCGGTCATTGCAAACTGTGATCAAGTCACCAATAACCTTCTCTTTGTTAAGCTAAACTGATTGAACTCCTTGAGCCAATCGCTATCAGGCAAGTTTTCTAATCCTTTAATAATTCTCCTGGCTCTTCTCCGAACCCTCTCCAATTTATCAACCTCCTCCTTGAAGTGTGGACACCAGAACTGGACACAGGATTGCACCAGTGCCAAATACAGAGATAAAATAAACTCTCCACTCCTACTCAGGATTCCCATTTGTGCAACAAATAACTGCATTAGCCCCTTGGACCATAGCGTCACACTGGGAGCCCGTGATCAGCTGATCATTCACCATGACCGCTTCCCAGGATAGTGTCCCCCATCCTGTAATGTGGCCTCCATTCTTTGTTCCTAGATTAAGGGCTTTTAGTCATGCTAAAATGCATATTGTTTGTTGTGTCCAGCTTACCAAGTGATCCAGATTGATCTGTATTAGTGACCTGTCTGATTCATTATTTACCACTCCCCCACCTTTTGTTTCATCCGCAAACTTTATACAGAATCATTTTCTTACAGATCATTTATCAACTATCATAGGGTCATGAACAGATCCCTGCAGAATCCCACTAGAAACACACCCAACTGGATGATGATTGCCCATCTACAATTACATTTTGAGACCTATCAGCAGGCCAGTTTTATGTCCACTTAAAGTGAGCTATGTTAATTTTATATCTTTCCTTTCCAGCTTGCTGCCCCAAGCCACAACCACGTCCCTGAATGAGCAGGCTTGGACAAGACTCCCCACTAGAATGTACCAATGCAGTACAGCGGCTAGTGGGTGAGGGAAACTCAGCCCTCTCCTTCTCCCAGCAGCTGAAAACATTGGCCTCCTTTTGGTTGTGGGACAAAGAAAAACAGTCAGGAGCTAGCGGGACTGACTGAAACAAAGGAGAGACCAAATGAGTTTGATATAAATGATTTAGCTAAACAATGACTAAGAGCTGGGGTCACGTGTCGACAGAGTGTCATCTATACGGACATCTGAAGGGTGTATGAACACCATGGAAAAGGGAATTATTCAATCCAACATGGGGTAAAAATAGTTTAATCCGTGAGCCCTGAATGGGAAAGTTTTCAACGAAATCCCTGGAAAAATGTCTTGACAGTGACGTGCGTTAGAATACAGTCTCCCACAGGCAGAAAACGTGCCCCTCACTGCTGTGGATGCACCAGAAAGTGTCCTGTCAGATACACCTCTGCCCCAGCACCCGGGGGACTGAGTGGATGACCCACTTCTAATGTCTATGATCCCCAAAGTACTTCTAGCCCCAGAAAGAGGAGACTGGGACCAAGCACTGAATTGGACCCACAACCTCGATGACGAAAGACCTAAATCCTACTTTTTAACCGTTTTTTCCTATCAAGCTGATTGTGTCCAAGGCCTCATACCAGGGCACACAGTGGCTGTTTCTGCACTAGAGAGTTATGTCAAAAGTTTCCCACCTTTGCTAACAGCAGTGCCGCTCTGTGAGCACGAGTAATGACAGGAGCACTAGTGCTCACACAGCTTCAGCAGCCACCGTCATCTAACCCTGCCTGGGGCCCAAGTCTACATATGGAGCCATCTCTAAAGCATTTCCTCAGAGATTTTCAAAGCCACCTAAGGCAGCGGTCCCCAAACTTTTCACATCCCCACTCCCAGACACTCAAATCCTAGTAAAGTTAAAGAAAACTGGGCACCCAAATCCCCTACGTGGGTTTGAAAATCTCTATAGTAAAATCTCTACTATAAGGTGGGTGCATAACTGGCTGGATAACCATACTCAGAGAGTAGTTATTAATGGCTCCCAATCCTGCTGGAAAGGTATAACAAGTGGGGTTCCGCAGGGGTCTGTTTTGGGACCGGCTCTGTTCAATATCTTCATCAACGACTTAGATGTTGGCATAGAAAGTACGCTTATTAAGTTTGCGGACGATACCAAACTGGGAGGGATTGCAACTGCTTTGGAGGACAGGGTCAAAATTCAAAATGATCTGGACAAATTGGAGAAATGGTCTGAGGTAAACCGGATGAAGTTCAATAAAGACAAATGCAAAGTGCTCCACTTAGGAAGGAACAATCAGTTTCACACATACAGAATGGGAAGAGACTGTCTAGGAAGGAGTATGGCAGAAAGAGATCTAGGGGTCATAGTGGACCACAAGCTAAATATGAGTCAACAGTGTGATACTGTTGCAAAAAAAGCAAACGTGATTCTGGGATGCATTAACAGGTGTGTTGTAAACAAGACACGAGAAGTCATTCTTCCGCTCTACTCTGCGCTGGTTAGGCCTCAACTGGAGTATTGTGTCCAGTTCTGGGCACCACATTTCAAGAAAGATGTGGAGAAATTGGAGAGGGTCCAGAGAAGAGCAACAAGAATGATTAAAGGTCTTGAGAACATGACCTATGAAGGAAGGCTGAAAGAATTGGGTTTATTTAGTTTGGAAAAGAGAAGACTGAGAGGGGACATGATAGCAGTTTTCAGGTATCTAAAAGGGTGTCATCAGGAGGAGGGAGAAAACTTGTTCACCTTAGCCTCTAATGATAGAACAAGAAGCAATGGGCTTAAACTGCAGCAAGGGAGATTTAGGCTGGATATTAGGAAAAAGTTCCTAACTGTCAGGGTAGTTAAACACTGGAATAAATTGCCTAGGGAGGTTGTGGAATCTCCATCTCTGGAGATATTCAAGAGTAGGTTAGATAAATGTCCATGAGGGATGGTCTAGACAGTATTTGGTCCTGCCATGAAGGCAGGGGACTGGGCTCGATGACCTCTCGAGGTCCCTTCCAGTCCTAGAGTCTATGAATCTATGAAATCCAGATGTTAGGCTCCAATTTAGCTATTTGCAGACTGAGATGTTTCTATTAGGAAACATGACAGAACCACTGACGGATCCCACATTCAGACAGTCAGCTCATCCTCCCCATCCTTCTTTGCTGGACTAAACCCTCCATTTCTCATTTACTCCTGAGCTCATCTCTGCCCATCACACCTGTCTGCCTCACATGCTCCCCCCAACTCCCTCGTATATATGCTTTGAGCCTTCCTACTGCTCCATGCCCCAAACCGCTAGCTGTACAGACTCTCCTCCCTTCCACATTCAGAATCAACAACACAGAAATAGCAACATCATCCATTTGTTTCCTCAAAAGCCACTCCTACGTCTTTGACTGCCCGTGGTACGAGGCTGTAGAGCTACAATAGTTGAAGCCTGATGTCGCGATGAAGATTTGCAGCTCCGAACAGACTGGAAGCCACAGCATGTATCACCCCAAGGGGCAGGGTAAGCCAGGCTAAGCCGATCCTTGCGCTTCCAGACATTACCTTTTTATCGCAAAGGATGACAACCCACACTGAAGCCTTTTTCAAGCTATGAAATAAGAAGGCAAATTCTGGCTGCAGGAGCTGTTCTCCTTTCCCTGATATCAAGCAGATTCTTAGGGCTTCGCTACATTACCCACTGGACCAACGGGAAGTGATCGATTTATTGCATCTAGTCTAGATGGGATAAATTGACCGCCAAGCACTCTCCCGTCGAATCCGGTACTCCACTAGAGCGAGAGGCGCAGGCAGAGTCAATGGGAGAGCATCGGCCGTCGACTTACTGCAGTGAAGACACCGCGGTGAATAGATCTAAGTACATCGACTTCAGCTACGCTATTCACATAGCTGAAGTTGTGTAACTTAGATCGATCCTCCCACAGTGTAGACCAGGCCTCAGGCTCTTTGAGACATGCCTTTTCCTCCAATCAGCCACTGTCAAAATCAACGTACTAAACAAACCCTAATACATCAGAGCTGGCACTGTTCTGCAGAGGACACCTTCTCTGTGAAGTTGGTCATTTCTTTAACAAGCACTCCCCTCATGCATAACGCAGGGAGTGCAAGTGACATCTACCCTGAATGCTGAGAGGCCCCACATTTTTACCTTCTTGTTGCCTTACCAAAACATAAAAAAAGATATCAGTCATTCACAACAGGCTCTCCCCTCTTCAGCCTGAAACAAACTCAGACTTTCTTGCATTAAGGTCCAGAAATGTTTTCCTCCCCAGTTCTTAGGCTGACACCAAGCAGCGCAAATGATTGACATTACCAGTGCTGGTAAAACACATGGGATGGGTGCGAAGGTCGTGTGCGTGTGTACCGGGGCGTACACCCCGGCTAACAGTAGGCTGCAGTGGATTTTTGATTTGATTTTACAGACAGGGCCTAACAGCAGAATCAGAATAACTCTGCCACCAAACCGAAGTCTAAATAGATAATATAATGATGGCTGGCAAGCCAGGCTAAGGAATAGGAGAGAGGGGACATGCACAAAAATCTCATCACTAAAAGGCTGGCTATTCCTCACTCCCTGGGGGATTAGCCACTGAGTAGCAGTGAGACCTTAACAGCACTAAAGGTATGGCTACACTTGCAACTTTAAAGCGCTGCCGTGGGAGCGCTCCAGCAGCACTGAAGTGCGAGTGTGGTCACGGCGCCAGCGCTGGGAGAGAGCTCCACCTCCCCATGGGGATTGGCTTGCAGCGCTGGGAGCAAGGCTCCCAGCACTGGGGCACTGTTTACACTGGTGCTTTGCAGCCCTGTAACTTGCAGTGTGCAGGGGGGTGTTTTTTCACACCCCTGAGCAAGAAAGTTGCAGCGCTGTAAAGCGCCAGTGTAGCCAAGGCCTAAGTCCCACTCCCTTCATCCAAATTAAAGATCATATGCCCTATGACCAGAGCAAGGAAAAGAGGAAAACAGGGGCCCTATCCAGCCCCTCTCAGGGACCCCACAAATGAACAAGTGAGAGAACAATCTTATTTTGCAGTTGGCGAAACTGAGGCATAGGAAGCTTACTGACTAGCCTACAGTCACACAGGGTCTGTGTTGGAGCCAGAGCTAGAACTCAAGAGCTCCTGGCTCCAATTCTGTATCCAAACCACTGCCCCTTGGCTGCCTACAGCCCAAAAGGATTTCAGTGAGGTGGGCAGAAAAGTGACTATGAAGTTAGATGCCTTCTTGGAAAGTTCTTGATGCCTTTTTACTCTCTGAACTTTTGTTTTTCCTGCTTGGGCTTGGTCCCAGATCTCATTGTCTGGAGAGTCTGAAGAACAGCCACTCAGTTACTTTTGAGTCAGACGCGTCCTTCCCTTCGGGGCTCAATCTGCAGGCTTTAGGCGATGTCTACATGACAGATCTTACAGCGGCACAGCTGTACTGCTGTAAGGTCTCCCATGTAGCCGCTCTATGACAACAGGAGAGAGCTCTCCCGTCGGCATAATTAAACCACCCCCAATGAGCAGCGGAAACTATGCTGGCAGGAGAGCTTCTCCTGCCGACATACCAGCGCTTTTGTTGGTAAAACATGTCAGTCGGGGGGATAGTTTTTTTAACACCTTTACCAATAAAAGTGATAATGTAGACAAAGTCTTAGTGATAGTTCAGATGCTCTTCTGAGCTCAGGTAACTTAAACATACTGTTTGGCTTAAAAGCATCATACTTGGAAAGGACACAAGATGTCCTCAGCAAGCACTGATGACTCACATCTTACAAATATGGCTTTGAAATATTTCCATTATGAATATTTACAGGCAGCGTTTGTACTGCACACCGCACAATGGGGCTATGAACGACTGGAGTTTCAAGGTGCTACCAAAATATCGTAAGTGCACTAAACTACTGTGCTTGTTCCCTTAACCTCAGCTGCAGATGTGTTCAGCTGCACAAGGCGGGTAGGTAATATCTTTTACTGGACCAACTTCTGTTCGGGAGAGAGACAAGCTTTCGAGCTACAAGAGAGCTCTTCTTCAGGCCAGGGAAAGGTACTGAGAGGGTCAGAGCTAAATACAAGACCCAACAAATAGTTTAGCATAAGTAGTTAGCACATATTCTAAGGGACCATTCAAGGAGAAGTGGCCCATTAACACCCCTATAATCACAGGACAGAAAGGGGGGTTAGGGGGTTACATTTGTTGCAATAAACCATAAATCTGGTGTCTTTATTGAGACCATGATTTTTACTGTCTAGCAACACTATGAATTTAAGCTCCCAGGTGATTCTTTTGAAAGCGTTCTGTAGGTATCCTTTGAGGATAAGGACTGAGAGGTCAGATATAGAGTGACTGCTTGTGAAAAATGTTCGCCCACAGGTGACAGCTTGCCTCTGATGATGTGCTTGAAGAGACTGGTGGGTTGTTTGAAGGCCAGAAGCAGGGGTTTAAGATAGATTTATTTCAAGATGGGGTCCCCATCAAGCATGGATTGTAGTTGATACCCCACGTGGGTTCCAATACAGGGTGGTAGGTGACAATTAAAGGCGTGCGGTCAGAGGGGGTTTTACTTGGAGGCGATATGGATCTCCCTGCCCCACCATGGTGAGTGCTGCTCAAGTACCTTTTTCTGCAACAACCGCCCTATTTAACTATGCAATTGGTTACCGGCTCCATGGTTAATGATTGTACAGCTAATGGCACAGTGCTTAAATAGTGCAGGGGCACGAGCGCACCCTGGGATAATTTAGGACTGGCCTACATTGCAGAGTTAGGTCAACACAAGGCAGCTTACAGTGACCTCATTCTGTAAGTGTCAACACTAAAATGTCGTTTCCACTGATGTAACTTGCTCACCACACCGACTTAACTCCATCTCTGCGAGAGGCGTAGCACTTGGGTCGAGGCAGTTAGGTCGATACAGCGTCAGCATAGACACTGAGTTACTTACATCAACTGCAGTTGCCTTTCAGTGTGGACATGCAAAAGCAATGCAATTACTGCAGTGGCTGTACATCGATGTAACCTAGGTGAACTTATTTTTGTAGCATAGACTTGCCTTTAGTCATTGGTCTCAGTGAGCTGTTAAGCAACGGGGCACTGCGTCTGCTTTAAAGCAGATGATCTTATTGGCCTGCCATTAACGGATTGGTCGAAGCCTGCTTAGTTCTCAACCAGTACCTACGGGTGACCACCTGAGTACCTAGTATTCTAGGCTTGTTGCTATAATAAGGGTGGTTTATACTTTTTAAAGATGAAGTTGCCCCCTCCCCATACTCCAACCCCCTGCCCCAGCCCAGAGCCCACTCCCGCACATTGAACTCCTCATTTCGGGCCCCACCCCGGAGACTGCACCCCCAGCCAGAGCCCTCACCCCCTCCCACACCCCAACCCCCAATTTCATGACCATTCATGGCCCGCCATACAATTTCCATACCCAGATGTGGCCCTCAGGACAAAAAGTTTGCCCACCCCTGACTTAACATGTATACAGCATCTTCATCTTCAAAGCGCTCTCCTGATAGCACCCCATGATCTTATCTTACCATGATGAAACTGAGGCAGAGAAGTTAAATGAGCTGCTCCAGGTCATAGAAGGAACCAGTGGCAGAGGTAAGATTAAGACTTGGCTGTTCCTGGCTCCAAATCCTGTGCTCAGACCAAACCTCTGCATCCTATATCGCTACCAGTAAAAGATTCCGTAACTGGAACTTAGCCAGCATGGTCCCTGGAGATACCTAAGGCAGCATAAAGTCAGCATGCTTACCGATAGCACTGAAAAGTCCAGAGAACTAACAGGAGCAAAACACACGTATGTCAGTAAACAGGTGACTCAGATGCAGTGAATGGGAAGGTCCCATTTTTACCTGGTTGCTTTTCTGAGGACACTTTCGCTAAGTCTTATCAGCTGTGCTGATTCCAGTGCAGTAAGAACCATAGTAAGCATCATTTCTTTAGTTTTCAGGCTAATTTGTTTTTGCAGAAGAGAGGTACTGTCAGCCCTGGTCAGACATAGCATGATGCAGGCAGGTACTGAACACAGATAATTAAAAAACAAAATCAAAGAACATCACCACCTTAAAGGTTCCATCTCACCAACAAAATATACAGCAGATCTGCACTGGTCCAAACCATTACTTTCACGGCAAGGACTTGGGGACAAAGCTCCTTAAAACAGTAGTAATCATATTCCACTCATGCTCCATTTTACTACCAGCTGTAAACCAGCTCCACATGCCTCATGGTTTTGCATCAAAATGTGCACAGACCAAACCCATATCAAAAAGGACAAGGTAGAACCAATTTGCAGTTTTGACAGGTCTGTGCACCCGAAGCTGGGTGTGCAACAAATATCCTGACATCTCACTTGGACAGAGGTGATGGCTTACCCAGCAGAACTAGATGCAAAGCCACAGCACTGCCTCAGGAAGACACAATACCACAGGAGGCAATTTTCCGGTGAATTGTTTTCACAGACATGAGGAACCGACAGCCCTACTCAGAGCAAGACATTGCATGGAGAGATGCTATGAATGCTCAATCCAGACCTGCAAACCCCGCTTTAAAAGTCTACAGTAATTCTAAGTAAAGATCCAGGTTAAGGCAGGTCTTTATCCACTAAAGAACTGGTTTCTTACAATAGTTCTCAGTACTGAGATGCCCTGAGCCAGAGCTGAAAACTATTTAACTTTCCATACAAATGAGACAAAGCCATTAGCATACCATCAGACACCCACTGCTAACAGCCAATGCCAGCGACTGGTCAAATTCCTAGTGTAGATGAAGTGTACAGGAACCATATCTGGTGACTACTGTGAGACACTACAATTCTGGCTGTTCATTACCACGCTGGGCCCTGGGTACATAAAAATACTCAATAAAAACAGAAATCCAAGATCCACACTGATAAATTCTGGCAAGTTGAGTGTAAAAGTATAATTAGACAGACCAAAAAAAGAACTTGAAGAACAGGTAGCAAAAGATTCAAAAACTAACTAAAAAAAAATGTTTTAAGTACATCAGAAGCAGGAAGCCTGCCAAACAGTCAACGGGCCACTGGACAATTGAGGTGCTAAAGAAGCACTCAAATAAGATAGGGACATTTCAGAGAGCTAAATAAATTCTTTGCATCAGTCTTCACTGCAGAGGATGTGAGAGAGAGTCTCACACCCAAGCAATTAATTTCAGATGTAAACTCTGAAGAACTGCCTCAGATTAAGGTGTCAAGAGAGGTGGTTTGGAACAAAGTGATAAAGTGAAATAGTAATAAGTTGCCAGGACCAGATGGTAATCAGTCAAGAGTTCTGAAGGAACTCAAATATGAAATGGCAGAATTACTAACTGTGGTATGTAATCTATCACTTCAATCAGCCCCTGGACCAGATGACTGGAGGATAGCTAATGTCTCCGGAAGTGATCCTGACAATTACAGGCTGGTAAGCCTAACTTCAGTACCAGCCAAACTAGATGAAACTATAATAAAGAACAGAATTATCATAAACATAAATGAACACGATTTGTGGGGGAAAAGTCAATATTGCTTTTATAAAGGGAAATCATGCCTCACCAATTTATTAGAATTCTTTGAGAGGATCAAACATGTGGACAAGGGTTATCTAGTGTATTTGGACTTTCAGAAAACCTTTGACAAAGTCGCTCACCAAAGGCTCTTAAGCAAAGTAAGTGCCATGAGATAAGAGGGAAGGGCCTCTCATGGATCAGTAACTAGTTAAAAGACAGGAAAAAAAGGGCAGAAAATAAATGGTCGGTTTTCACAATGGAAAGGTGAATAGTGCTGTCCCCCAGGGGTCTGTACTGGGACCAGTTCTATTCAACATATTTATAAATGATCTGGAAAAAGGGGTAAACAGTGAAGTGGCAAAATTTGCAGATGATACAAAACCACTCAAGATAAATAAGTTCAGAGCAGACTGTGAGGAGTTATAAAGGGATCTCACAAACTGGGTGACCGGGCAAAAAAAATGGCAGATGAAATTTGATGTTAATAAATGCAAAGTAATGCACATTGGAAACACATAATCCCAACTATCCATACAAAATGATGGGGTCTAAATTAGCCGTCACCACTCAAAAAAGAGATCTTGGAGTCATTGTGGATAGTTCTCTGAAAACATCCACTCAGTGTGCACCAGCAGGCATAAAAGCAAACAGAACGTTCAGAAAAGGGCAGATGATAAGACAGAAAATATCATACCATCATTATACGTATTCAAGATCTGCCCGAACCTTGAATTCTGAGTACAGTTCTCGTAGCCACCTCCAAAAAGATATATTAGAAATGGAAAAGGTACTGAGAAGGGCAACAAAATGATTAAGGGTCTGGAACACGTTCCATATGAGGAGATATAAAAAAGACTAGGACTTTTCAGCTTGGAAAAGAGACGACTAAGGGGGGAAATGACAAAGGTCTATAAAATCGTGACTAGTGTGGAGAAAGTGAATAAGGAAGTGTTATTTACCCCTTCACATAACACAAGAATCGGGGTATGTGAATTAAATTAATAGACAGCAGGTTTAAAACAAAGAAAAGAAAGTACTTTTCACACAATGCACAATCAACCTGTGGAACTCCTTGCCAGGGGATTTTGTGAAGGCCAAAACTATAACAAGGTTCAAAAAAGAATTAGAAAAGTTCATGGAAGATAGGTCCATCAATGGCTATTAGCCAAGGTGGTCAGGGTACAAGCTCATGCTCTGGGTGTCCCTAACATCTGTTTGCCAGACGCTGGGAATGGGCCACAGGGGATGGATCTCTCAATGACTGCCTGCTCTGTTCATACCCTCTGAAGCATCTGGCACCCTCCATTATTCAAAAGCAGGATACTGGGCTAGATGGACCATAGGTCTGACCCAGTATGGTTGTTCTTATGTTAATGATTGAAAATTAGGGCTGTTGATTAACTATAGTAAACTCATGTGATTAAGTCAAAAATATTGAGATTTTAATCACGATTAATAAGTTAATCACATTTTTAATCGCACTGTTAAACAATAAAATACCAATAGAAATTTATTAAATATTTTGGATGTTTTCTACATTTTCAAATATATTAATTTCAATTAAAATACAAAATACAAAGTGTACAGGGCTCACCTTATATTAATATTACACACACTTGCACTGTAAAAATGATAAAGAAATAGTACTTTTCAATTCACCGCATACAACTACTGAAGTGCAAGCTCTATCATAAAAGTGCAACTTACAAATGTAGAATTTTTTTTGTTACATAACTGCACTGAAAAAAACAAAGCAGTGTAAAACTTTAGAGCCTACAAGTCCACTCAGTCTTACTCTTTCTTCAACCAATCGCTAAGACAAACAAGTTTGTTTACATTAACGGGAGATAATGTTGCCTGCTTCTTATTTACAATGTTACCTGAAAGCGAGAACAGGCGTTTGCATGGCACTTTTGTAGCTGGCATTGCAAGGTACTTACATGCCAGGTACGCTAAACATTGATATGCCTCTCCATGCTTTGGCCACCATTCCCAAGGACACGCTTCCATGCTGACGATTCTCGTTTAAAAAAAAAAAAATGCATTAATTATATTTGTGACTGAACTCCTTGGAGAAGAATTGTATGTCTCCTGTTCTGTTTTACCCGTATTTTTCAATATATTTCATGTTATACCAGTCTCGGATGATGACCCAGCACATGCTGTTTGTTTTAAGAACACTGCAGATCTGACAAAATACAAAGAAGGTATCAATGTGAGATTTCTAAATATAGCTACAACATTTGACCCAGGGTTTAAGAATCTGAAGTGCCTTCCAAAATCTGAGAGACGAGGTGTGGAGCATGCTTTCAGAAGCCTTAAAAGAGCAACACTCTTAATGCGGAAATTACAGAACTGAACCACCAAAAAAGAAAATCAACCTTCTGTTGCTGGCATCTAACTCAGATGATGAAAATGAACATGCATCAGTGCACTCTGCTTTGGATCGTGATCGAGCAGAACCCGCCATCAGCATGGACACATGTCTTCTGGAAGGGTGGTTGAAGCATGAAGGGGACAAATGAATCTTTAACTGTATCTGGCATGTAAATATCTTTAGACACCAGCTACAATAGTGTCATGCAAACGTCTGTTCTCACTTTCAGGTGACACTGTGAACAAGAAGCGGGCACCATTATCTCCTGCAAATGTAAACAAACTTGTTTGCCTGAGCAATTGGCTGAACAAGAAGTAGGACTAAGTGGACTTGTAGGCTCTAAAATTTTACACAGTTTTATTTTTGAATGCAGGGGGTTTTTTGTACATAATTCTATATTTGTAAGTTCAACTTTCTTGATAAACAGATTTCACTACAGTACTTGTATTAGGTGAACTGCAAAATACTTTTTCTTTTGTTTTTTACTGTGCAAATATTTGTAATAAAAGATAATATAAAGTGAGCATTGTACTCTGTGGGGTAATCAAAATCAATATATTGGAAAATGTAGAAAACATCCAAAAATATTTAAATAAATGCCATTCTATTATTCTTTAACAGTGCAATTAATCACGCAATTAATTTTTAATCTCTTGATAGCCCTATTGAAAATATAGTCATTCATTAATTTTGCATTCCACTGTCAAGGAAACAGCCATTTGCAGAAGACATGTGGAGAGGTCTACATCCGGTTTTAGTTTCAGGGGTGAGAAACTGCAAGTGGCACTCTCAAGATGCACCCAAAATCTCAGTGTAGCTGGAGGTTTCTGTTTTAATTATTTGATTATCGTTGGACTTCAGAGTTAAACACCCAGATAAGACAAGCCTGGGAAAGTTCACACCTTTCAAAGCTATTATGACTAAAGACCTGCGGACTCCAACAAGAAGCCCTGCATACGTTCACATCCAGACTGCTTCCTTCACAACTTTATAGGCTAGAAACATGTTTCTCCTGCAGAAATGGATGAGGCGGTCTGGAGTGTGCCAATAATACATTGTTCCCAGCTAATACCAGCTCAATCCATCCCCAAGCCAGAGAGGTGAGAAGCATTTAAGGCCTAAGACAGGTAAAGTTTCTCAGACAACAAATGTCTTTTCAACGCTGTCTTGATGGAGGCCAAGGTCTCTGGTTTCATTCCCTTGGACTGATAAGTTGGCAGTGCTGCAGATGGACATTTTAAAGGGCAGAAATGCCTCATACTGCTCATCAGAAACGACTTGGGCCGATAACAGCTGCTGAGGAAGCGTGCATAGAACTGGGAGGGCATGGGGTAAACCTCAGAGCTGTTGGTCAGGATGTGAAGGGACAGACACTGCATCCCACTTCACAGGGTGGAGGCAGCAGTTTGCAAAGGAAGAATAAAAGGGGCTGGGTATTTACCTGAGGATGAATCTGTGGTTTGTCACAAGTGGCCTCAAAATCCAACACTAAAAAGTAGTGATATCTCTGTGGAGGGAAGGATGACATTGCTGCCATGGACGCGCCAAAGCCGTGGGACGCCAGTTTCCTGTTTAAGGTGGAGCCGCACCCCTGGAGAAAGCAAAGTAGGCGGTGGGAGCACAGAGCTTGTCTCACCCTTGGAAGTAAGGTTGGAGGAATCTTTGCTGCTCCAGTATGGAAGAGTGCTATCATTGAACATCCAGAGGCATCTGAAACTTAGAAAGAGAGAGGGGCTTGTGTTACTAATGCACACACATCTCACTTCTATTGCCATCTCCTCAACCTAGCCATTTTGTAACAGACACTCTTGTGGCCTTTAGATGAAAGGTCCCACTGAAAAACCCAGGCAATACCGTGACCTATTGCAAATATACTAGACAGCGTCTAGACCCACTAGCAACCTAGAAATTAACCGCTGTGAATAGCTCTACATTAAGAGGCAGAGACACCACAGTCACCGCTCCAGGGGCCCGATCAGGCGTCTGCATGCTACAGAACACTATATAGATTGCTTAGGGACTTAGGGGTCTGATGCAAAGCTCACTGAAGTCTGTGGAAAGACCCTTAGTCTCTTGATTCATGTACACTGGTAACAGAAGTTGCACACAACAGGAGTCAGGCACAATGAGACATGTGCAGATACCATCCGCTTGGCCCCAAGCCCCCCAGCTAGAGCCAATTCCACTCCCCACACATTAGTCAGTTTTTCTTCCCCTCTCACCCCGTATGTCAGCCTCTCGATAACATGCTTCCACAGGACATCCTGCCTGGTTGCTCTCAACAGGGTTCAGGTGCCACACACAATCTCGTGCTCAGTGGGGGTTTTTCAGGGTGAAGGAGGGCAGAGGAGGTAGGGGAGAAATGATCTAAAATGTTGACATTCAAGGGGTCAATTTTCCTTCCAACAAAATCCAAACTGATTAAGTTTAATTCATTCCTCCCTCGCCCCTATGAAAATCCCACCCACTTTTATTTTTTATTTATACTCTTAGGACTTAAAAACTTCGTGGTAGTTTTACAGATCACTCATCCATAATGTGACCCTTTGGCATCTGGGTTTTTTGGTGGCGGAGGGGAGAGGAAGAAGTTTCAAATGATTTCTTTAAAAAAAAAAAGAAAGAAAGAAAGGAAGAAAGAAAAAAATGCTGTTCTCCAGGAATGCATGGGTCAGGCACAGGTAACAGAGTCTTCCAACTCTAGCATGCCGGTTCAAAGCAGCCCAGGTCAGTATTTGCTATATGGCCTTTCAGTGCTTTATTTGAAATCTGGTTCCTAGGAGGTGGATCTCAATCACCCCAAAACCCACCACATCTAGCCCCTAGGCCAGCGACCAAGCATGGAGACTGAACTCAGTTCAGCCCCTACAGGCAGGGCCAAGCCAGCGATGGGGCAACACTGGTGTCACTGCCTGTACCACCGCTGTTCTGAGCACACAGTTCCCAGTCTACACAGCACATATAGGGAGTCGCAGTCCATGCTTCCAAGGAGCTCACAAGCTAGAATGGATAGAAGACACAGGACTGCTTAGAAGACACAGGACAGCAGGTGTCTAGACGCTGGGAGCTGGGAACAGTACAGGCTTCCTTCCTTCCATGCACGAAGGGATACATGTCTTGCTTTTGTTTAGTTTCTTACTGCAGCGGAACTAAGGGCAGACTCCCCTGGGTGTACACACAATGCCTCCAGCACCTGCACGGAGGGCAGGAAGCAGCTCTTGGTGGAGATGACAAGTAGCCAGATTTACACAACAAAATAAAAACTGCCTCAAAGAAACCAGAGGACGATCATTCATGACCACCACCATAGTTATTTGCACAGACAGCAACAGTTTCTGTGTATCTGTTAGTCTATCAGGTAAATAATGCACGTGCCAAAATACACACTTAATGAGGTAATATGCCTTGAAGAACAGCTAAAGCTGTATTTACCTGAGAGACCCAGAGAAACTCAGAAAGACCAGATTAGGAGATAATTGCAGCTGAGCAGGTCATGTGCATTAGGTAAATACACATTTTGTAACCTTCCCTTAGAAGGATTTTGTGTTAAAGAAACACACATGCATATCACAAGTGGAAATCAGAGACTGAGGAGGTTTAATACCGAGTCACTTCCTGCAGTCTGACTTTCGCGGCATAAACTCATATCTCCTGGCTTTCGTTTTTTGGGGTTGTATATTTTATTAAAGCAGCATTGCGAGCAAAAGTCGCCTGGAAAACTAAAAACCTCAGTTATAAAACCATAATAAAGAGCTGCCCTGCAAGCCTAACGTTGTATTTATCCTAAAGGTGTTCAACAAGACCTATCACTTATCCATCTCGTACTTTTATTGCCATTAATAGATTAATTACAGCCGAATAGAAATCACTTCCATTCACATCTAACCTATCCTGGATAACAGATATTTATGCTTAAGATCTTCAAAGCTGTCAGCTGTGGAGCTGAAGGTCTATCAGAGCAGATAAAACATCTTGGAATAAAGCCGCTAATAATTTGTTGTGGCGAAGACTGGTCTTTAGAAAAGAAAACTGAGCTGAGGGGGGACTTGATCACAGTCTTCAAATATGTTAAGGGCTGCTCAGGGCCGGTGCAACCATTTAGGCAACCAAGGTGGTCACCTGGGGTGCTAGGATTTGGAGGATGCCATTTTCTTCAGCAGCAACCGCAGCGGCCGGATTTTTGGCCGCCGCAGTCGCCGCCAGCATTTAGGTGGAGGGAGCTGGGGCAGGGGAGCGCAGGGAGGGCCGCCTGTAGCAAGTAAGGGGGGGGGCGGCACGCAGGGGAACTCCCCGCCCCAGCTCACCCCTGCCCCGCCTCCTCCCCGAGCACGCCGTAGCTGCTTCACTTCTCCCGCCTCCCAGGCTTGCGGCACCAATCAGCTTAGGCACCGCAAGCCTGGGAAGTGGGAGAAGTGAAGCAGCCACGGCGTACTCGGGGAGGAGGCGGAGCAGGGGTGAGTTGGGACGGGGAGGTGCCTCAGGACGGAGGGGGGGAGCTGCCATGGGGGGGCCCTCAGGGCGGGCGCAAGGTGGAAGTTTCGCCTAGGGCGCAAAACATCCTTGCACTGGCCCTGGGGCTGTTATAAAGATGACACTGACCAATTGTTCTCCATGTCCACTGCAGATAGGACAAGAAAGGATGGCTTCACCTGCAGCAAGGGAGATTTAGGTTAGATATTAGGAAAAACTTTCTCAGAGTAGGTTAGCTCTGGAATAGTTTCCTGGGGAGGCTGTGGAATCCCCATCACTGGAGATTTTTAAGAACAGGTTGGACAAACACCTGTCAGGGATGATCTAAGTTTACTTGGATTTAATGACTTTGAAGGCGCTTCCTGCCTGTCCTACATTTCTATAATTCTATGATTTAACCTACTCTGAAAAGGGAAAAAATACAACTGAAGTTGGGGAGGCAGTCAGACAATAGCCCCTTAAATCAAATACATCCACTAACATAATATATATGGCTAGGTAAGACCAGTATTTCTCTAATATATATTACTGTGCAGATACAGCTCAGCACTGAACAGAAGCATGCAAGGGGACATTTTGCTAATCCCCTGGACAGGCAGCACGTGACTAGGAACAATCCAATAGCAAACTTTTGCTCTCTGCTTTTTCGGCAAGTGAAGTCTGAACTATAATATTAGCCAGTCTCTACTCTAGACTTCCAGGTATTTTGGGAAGAGACTGTAACGTCTTCCTCGGCGAGTTCAGAGTGTCTCACAGCAGTAGGGAGCTGGTGAGCAGATGCTATTTATTAAAACCTGTGTAAAGCATTTGTGGCTACGACAGAAGATGAAAGACACTACTAATTATCCAATATTTATTCCAACACACAGCAATGCAGATACTCAGTCAAAACACAGCTTTAAAAAGAAATACAAGCCCTACACTACCCTGATCAATTTACGTGTTGAATGATTCAATTTCCAAACCCAAATGAAGTGTGATAAATGTATTTCATGCACACAGGGACAGATTATAATCTCCATGTCGACTGCCACATCTGGCACTCAGTCCAACCAGTTTAATGTTTCATATTATCCAGCTACAATTCCTTATACAGATATATACATTAACTGTCCTGGGATTGTAAACTATGGCTGGACTTCATGAAGTATGCTGACAGATTGTACACAGACACAGGAAAAAGTTATAGCATTTACATTCGTAACTCCCATTAATATGGGAAATATCCACCTGCAGGGGGTTAGAGCTGGGAGATAACATTAGTTTTATAGGCTGTGTATTACTGTATGTCACACGACTTCATTTGCTGTAACCAGTAACTATTGCTTACGAAATCCTGGAAGTTAGTCTGACCTGCAGTTACTCTGCCTCCAGAATAGCATGGGGCAAACCCAGACCAGTCAGGTTTCTTCCACATCGGTGTGCCATGTGAATGATGGCAAAGCACCACAGCTCAGCTCTAGAAAGTAAGGAAAGGCAAAAGCCAGGCAAGCACCAGCTGTATGGGCTTGGCTGCCAGATGCCTCATTAACTGTACAGAGAAGAATTTGCACTGATGCCTCTCACTTCAGGTCTCAAGAGAAATGAATCGGAGAGAACTGCTTTTTGGGAACCACAAGCATCCACTAGAGCAGCACTCTTGCATGCGGCCACCAGGGGCTTTTCTCGCGGCCACAGCCTCCTGGGTGGAGACTGGGGGGTGGGGGAAGCAGGGGCCCCTACCCTGGGGCCACCAGCTGGGAGTGGGCCCTACGCCCCACCCCCTCCCACAGAGACACAAATGCTGGAGGAGTAGGTAGCCAGTGAGTTCCCCACTTGCTCGGGGCAGTGGGGTCATGCTTCAGCCCTGGGGTCCCGGGGTTGCCCCCCCATCACAGCTGGCCTCTACTGCCTCTCCTGGCCCCCTATTCATTTCCTCCATGACCTCTGGCCCCCCACTGCCTCCCTACCATCTCCCTATCCAGGGCTTAATTTGTCCCTGGGCTGAGTAAGTCTGCTGTGAAAAGTGATATTTGTATGTTTGTTAATATCACTTTTCACAGCAGACTTAGCAGCTAGCAGGGAGGTTGTGACAAGTGATACACTGCTACCTTGATATAACACCACCTGATATAATATGAATTTGGATATAATGCGGTAAAGCAGTGCTGGGGGGCGGGGGAGGCAGGGCTGCGCACTCCGGTGGATCAAAGCAAGTTCAATATAACACGGTTTCACCGATAACACAGTAAGATTTTTTTGGCTCCCAAGGACAGGTAGAGGTGTATTAACATACAAGGATCACTTTTCACAGCAGCAGACTTACTTGCTAGTAAGACTAAAAAAAGCAACCAAAAAAGAAAAAGAAACAACAACAAAAAACACAAGAATGTGCACAGCACCTTATTTGTGTTTCTATTCTGTTAGGTCCAGTAAAGAAGAGAGACGACTGCACTACTTTTTTTTTTTTAATTACTGAGTCTGCAAAATAAAAAAATCCTATGTAAATAAATTACAATTTGGATGTGTGCATGTGCATATTTATTCGTTTTTCCTAAAGTATTCTAGGAAAAACTGCCAGAGCAGCCACCAGCAAGACTTGGTGGCTACACTCTGAGGTCACCAAAAAATTTGTTGTGAGAACCCCTGAGCAGAGATTCCGAATTTCTCCTATTGCATACCCCATTCCAAATCTACCAGCTGCCCGCGTACACCTACCCCTCTCATCATGGATAGTGTGTGTGTTCTTTTTAACACTACCTGTCTTTAGCCATCTGTACATATTTCACCGTTAAGTACAGATAGTTATTGCGGGACCTATACAACTGGGAAAAAACCCTAAATTCTGAACTCAGACTGGGCAACTGAGCCCGCACTGCACGGTGATTGGAGGGGAGGGATAGCTCAGTGGTTTGAGCATTGGCCTGCTAAACCCAGAGTTGTGAGTTCAATCCTTGAGGGGGCTACTTGGGGATCTGGGACAAAAATCAGTATTTGGTGCTGCTAGTGAAGGCAGGGGGCTGGACTCAATGACCTTTCAAGATCCCTTCTTTTCAATTCTGAAGCACTTAGAGGAGAGGAAAGTGAACAGGAACAGTCAGCATGGATTCACCAAGGGCAAGTCATGCCTGATTAACCTAATTGCCTTCTATGAGGAGATAACTGGGTCTGTGGATGAGGGGAAAGTAGTGGATGTGTTATTCCTTGACTTTAGCAAAGCTTTTGATACGGTCTTCCACAGTATTCTTGCCAGCAAGTTAAAGAACTATGGGCTGAATGATTGGACTATAAGGTGGATAGAAAGCTGGCTAGATCATCAGGCTTAACGGGTAGTGATCAACAGCTCCATATCCAGTTGGCAGCTGGTTTCAAGTGGAGTGCCCCAAGGGTTGGTTTTGTTCAATATCTTCATTAATTATCGGGAGGATGGCGTGGACTGCACTCTCAGCAAGTTTGCAGATGACACTAAACTTGGAGGAGTGGTAGATACGCTAGAGGGTAAGGATAGAATACAGAGGGACCTAGACAAATTAGAGGATTGGGCCAAAAGAAATCTGATGAGGTTCAACAAGGACAAGTGCAGAGTCCTGCACTTAGGGCGGAAGAATTCCATGCACTGTTACAGACTAGGACCGAATGGGCTAGGCAGCAGTTCTGCAGAAAAGGACCTAGGGGTTACAGTGGACGAGAAGCTGGATATTGTCAACAGTGTGCCCTTGTTTGCAAGAAGGCTAATGGCATTTTGGGCTGTATAAGTATGGGGCACTTGCCAGCAGATCGAGCGGATGTGTTCATTCCCCTCTATTTGACATTGGTGAGCCTGATGTGGAGTACTGTGTCCAGTTTTGGGCCCCACACTACAAGAAGGATGAGGAAAAATTGTGAGAATCCAGTGAGAGCAACAAAATGATTAGGGGGCTGGAGCACACGACTTATGAGGAGAGGCTGAGGGAACTGGGATTGTTTAGTCTGCAGAAGAAAAGAATGAGGGGGGATTTGATAGCTGCTTTCAACTTACCTGAAAGGGGTTCCAAAGAGGATGGATCTAGACTGATCTCAGTGTGAGCAGATGACAGAACAAGGAGTAATGGTCTCAAAGTTGCAGTGGGAAGGTTTAAGTTGGATATTAGGAAAACCTTTTCACTAGGAGGTAGTGGAAGCACTGGAATGGGTTACCTAGGGAGGTGGTGGAATCTCCTTCCTTAGAGGTTTTTAAGGTCAGGCTTGACAAAGCCCTGGCTGGGATGATTTAGTTGGGAATTGGTCCTGCTTTGAGCAGGGGGTTGGACTAGATACCTCCTGAGGTCCCTTCCAACCCTGATATTCTATGATACGTCAGTGTCTCTGTGTTCTCGTTGGTACATGTTGAAATAAATTAACTCCTGTATTTTATAAAACAAATTCTCAGAGTTTCAAAGCTTCATCCGAGTGGCCTATTATGAAAATGCAGTAAATAAAATTAATAAATAATATCCACCATTACATGGGAAAAATTGTGTATCCCCCAGAGATGTCTCCTGTACCCCCAGGGGTACACATACCACAGTATGGGAACCCCTGCACTAGAGGGATGGGAAATTAACAACCAGTGCCAGTCATGAAGTGATCAGGGCACTTTAAGCAACTTTCTCCACTAGTAGAAGAAGTATGAGACCTCATTCCACAAATAAATGCATTGCATATGTATGTACGCCTTGTGGTTTGTAGGATGAATGGCATTCATGCCTGTAACTAATTTGTGCACAGAGACACAAATTAGTCTATGAATCTTAGCTTTACCGGTTCTTTGTGCATAATACTAATATTTAAATTTTACTAATTAAAACAAATCAAAATCATACAAGGACAAAATGAGACAGTCAGATAATTCAACAGCCTGCTTTCTGCCCAAGAGCAGACACATTCACTGTTCAGGCTGACAGTCTGGAGTGATAATGTAGCCTCAAATTGGGAGAAGGGGGAAGACACGCTCTAAGAACAAGCAAACCCTAGCATTAAGGCAGCAACAGCAGCCCAGACTTATAGAGTCCAAGAATGGTCACACTTTAGTCAGCATTTAACAGGACACTTTCAGACCAAACATGGGCCCACGTTTAGATTTGGTACAGACGTTTCTATCAGACTGAAGCTTACATGTCCATGACTTTTTTTAAAAAGAAAAGTGAACTTTACGGTTTTTTTAAATACTAAGTCTTTTCTTGCAGTGTTTGCAACCCAAACATCACAGCACTTTGGCATGGCCTGAGAGCCAGAAAATTAATGACTAGAAACAAAAACTAGTGAGTCTAGCAGCATTGTTTAAACTTATTTTAAAAAGGGTAAATAAATAAAAACACATTAACATAGTATTCTAAAAGTTGTAATGATTTAAAGTGGTGTTAGAAAACCAGGTAAACTGGTTTAATCAATTCATCTGACAATATCCTTTTACCATTAGTTCAATATATTTTCCTAGTTTAATTCCTTTGGTTTTTGGTTGGGTTTGTTTGTAGCAAACCCACATTCTGGGAAAGTTACATTAGAAGTTTCCCAAAGCACTCCCTGAAATGTCTGTGTATTGTTCCTATTTGTTACTTGTCACCAATACAATTGACTATTGAACTATCCATCTTTACAGATCCTCAAGACTGTGCTTAGCCCTTCCCCCGTTCCCAAAACCTTACAATCTACAATTGGATGGGACACAAATGAGAAGAACAGTGGAGAGGATGAGGGTTATTCCAGGGAGATCATGTGGTTACTCATTTCAGACATGTGCACATATTGATAGTTCAACTGAAAGAAAATACCATTGTTGACTCACTATGTGTAGGCATTTTGAGCGAAGTGAGTTAAAGAGGGATGTGAAGGACAGGAGTGACTAAAACAGGGAGGGAATTCCATGAGTAGGGAAGCTTTCTCCTATCTAACCACCCTGCTCCTCCCACATTCCTTTAGAGATACGCCATGCCAAACCACTGCATAGACCATCAGAACTGTTTCCATAGTGATGTCACAGAGACAATGTCTTGTGAGATCACAGGGACTGAGGAGGAGGAGGAGCAAAATTAAGAAAAGAACTTCCTACGGCTAACGCACGGATAATCGGTGTGCCGGGAATGAAACAGGTATCACAGCTTACTTGACACTGCAGGGAAACCTAATCAAGATGCAGCTCTCACCAGACCACTTATCTCAGGGCTGTTCCCGAAGTATTTCCCAAAGATACAAGATACAATTCTGCTCCAAGGCCAACTCTGCTAGGCAGCCAACTTTTGTTAGCTCCTTGAGTGGTCTCTTAAAACAGATTTTACTGTATTTTTCAATTTTCCCCAAGAGCGGCAGTGGCTACACAAATGGATCTCATGCTGAGATCTGCGGGAGTTCTGCACATGGAAGGACAGCAGGACTGCCCCTTAGTGAGAAAGTAGAGAGAGGAAAAAAACCTGAAGTGCATGAGTAGACAGACTGTAAAGCTACAGTGGAAGAATATATTTGGTACCTGGTATAGTGCCTTCATCAGATGGCCTCAGTGTGTTCTGTGGAAAGGGCCAAGTTAGATTTTTAATTGCGGTCCTTGGGCTGGGTTTATAATTTAAGGCCACATGCAACTCTCAGTCCACAGCTGAGCTCTCACCTAAGTGCAATGGAGTTAGCAGAGTTGCTGTTACACACAGCTTAATTCAGCGGAAAGTAAAAATACCAGGCACTTTTAGGACTGTGTCTTTTTGCACTTTGGTTATATGGTACCTGGCAGATGTGATTATCTGATTTGCGCACACAACTGCTGTGATGCAAATCGGGTACAGTTGTGTAGCTAAATGATTTGAATATCTGGCTCTGTTACTGTCAGGCTCAAGAGTTAACACTCAGCTGAGATGTACAGGATGGTTTACACCTCAACTGTTTAATGCTGTCTACAGTTTGGTGTTGATAATTCTGCATTATTTTCTATTTAGTTCACATTTGAGTCATTCTCTATACAATCATAAGGTCTAGACATTTTTAAAGAAAGTTTGCTTTCTGCAGAATCTGAAGGTCATAAGGGCCGGAAGATACTTCAAGAAGGCAGGTAAACCAGATTTTGTGAAACCACACAAATTCACAATAATCCTGGAAAAAAATCCAGGCAAGGGATAGAGGTACTGCACAGAGAGTTTCCACAGGCAATGAAATCCAGCCACCTCTAGGGTAAAAACAGCAACACTAACAGTACGTAGTTATACTGCCAAGAGATTTAGGACAGGAAGTGAAGAATCCTTATCCAACTGAAAATGCAGGAGAGATTCTGAGACACAATGCAATTACTCAGTTGGAATCTGGCCACTATCATTAACCACTCTATTCTTAGGTTTAAAAAAAAGTCTCAGAGAATATTTAGTGACTAAAATGGTCAGAGACCTCAGTTTTACCTCTCATCTACAAAACTGCACCCCACTCCCCAAAGTATCACAGCACCCTCAGCTGGGGAAAATGGTTCAGAACCAACAGAAGGCATCTTCTATTGCGCTTCTCCAGGACCACCATCTGCAGCAACTGTGTGTCCTTCTCACCCAATAGCAGGCTCGGAAATATGTATATTTGTTTAGTAGTCACCAATGGCCTCTTATGAATATAGTTTATGGTGTCCATTCCCATTCAGATTTAGTTCATGAATCACCATTCCCATATGCTGTACAGGTTCAGTGCAGTTCATGCAAAAGTTATTATTAGATCAAAACAGAGGAAGTGCAAGTGCAAGAAATTTACATGCCAAATGTCTTTCAAAACTTTATTTCCTAGATTAAAAAAAGGAAAAATTCAATACCTACTAAAAGTAACACAGCCAAAACAAGACAGGCATTGTAGCAATCCTCCTAAAGGAATCAAGTTCCAGCTAAATATCTTTCATTCAAAACTATGGAAGTAAAGGTCATCTCAATCTGTGTACACTTCTTCAGGGACTTCTTTGTTTAGTGTCCAAACTAATTAGCATTTTCTTTTTAATGCAGTCGGTCTTCTTACTTTTGGTGAGAATCAAGTCTGGCTACATGCACGTATGAAGCTTTTTTACGAATGCGTGCACACATGTTATTGTACGCAGAGCAACCTATGCTTCAGAGAAGAAACTGCCATGAAAAAGGCCTCTCGAGAACAATAGAAGCATTTCATCTACAGTATAAATTAACAGCCTGCAAAGTTTCAGTTACAGAGAACCAACCCCAAACTTAACAATTTAAGGTACAAAAGTACATCTGAAGTCACTTCCACCACCCACCTCCACCCTGAAGAGTAACCATTTGGATTTCTAACACATAGTTTATTTAAGAAGAAACCATTCTTGGTGTGAAATCTTATATTGCCAAGTTTACAGTGAAAGTGCTATGAAACTCCACGGTATTGCACAGAGCACCAAAACTATTAAGTACCTTAAGTTACCATTCAAAATGGGCAGCTTACAGTGTCTGACAGAACCAAGTCCTTTTAGAAATATCACACCCAAAGCATTTGATTAAAGCCTTCTTTATCTCTTCTGAGCTGAGATATGGCACAATCTAACCAATCAGACCAGGCCTTTGCGCTGTGGCCTAAAGAATATCACAGATCGGACTAAACTGAAGCCATCAATCCACTAAAAGCAGCAAAGAATCCTGTGGCACCTTATAGACTAACAGACGCTTTGGAGCGTGAGCTTTCGTGGGTGAATACCCACTTCGTCAGATGCACATAGTGGAAATTTCCAGGGGCAGGTATATATAAGCAGGCAAGCTAGAGATAACGAGGTTAGTTCAATCAGGGAGGCTGAAGCCCTGTTCTAGCAGTTGAGATGTGAAAACCAAGGGAGGAGAAACTGGTTTTGTAGTTGGCAAGCCAGTCACAGTCTGAATCAATCCACTCTATTTCTAAAACCAGAAGTCCAAGAAATAAGAGAAACCCAAGTCTACATTGGATTAATTTCCTAATAATGCCTCATTGACATGTAAAGCTACCAGGCACAAGGCTTACAGCAGAGAATCAGGAAAAAGGCACAACCTCTGTTCATAATGTTTAAGAGAAACACCTGTGACACTACAGTAGCAAGAAAAGGGAGAGAGGAGACACTCCTGTGACCAGTCACACAACAAGTAAACACACTCTATTTCTCAACTCTCTCAAATTCACTCCTGAGTTTCAAGCTCTTTCACACTCAGATGTGCAATCAGTGTAATCTCATGTCAAACTATTGACTCCCTCATTCATTCCCTTCCAGAACCTTCAGACCCCAAAAAGAATTTCCAAAATCCCTATTAATATTTCTTGCCTTGTTTAAGTCAGTTGAGTGGGCAATCAACTTAGAATCACAGAGGACCAGGGTTGGAAGGGACCTCAGGAGATCATCTAGTCCAACCCCCTACTCAAAGCAGGACCAATCCCCAGACAGATTTTTACCCCAGTTCCCTAAATGGCCCCCTCAAGGATTGAACTCACAACTCTGGGTCTAGCTGGCCAATGCTCAAACCACTGAGCTACCTCCACCCTTTCTGCTGCCCAAAGACTTAACAGTAGTTTATCAAAATCAGACCACAATTTTGGGGAGTGACCACAAGAGCCACACTCTGAATAGTTCTACTGAAGAACAAGCAACAGCCCAGGGAGCAGAGGCCCAACTTAACCCAGAACTGAAACACGGTGAAAGTCACTGGGCCACAATGCTGGCCCCCTCTTCCGTAACCAGATTCAGAGTTTCTTTCCTTCCTTCCTTACTAGAAGCGGGGCCACACAGGGGATGAAATACTGAAGACAGAGCTAGAACGCCCAGTTCTGCACAGCGTCAGGTATCAGAGGGGAGCCGTGTTCCTCTGGATTGTAAAAGCAGCAGAGTCCTGGGGACCTGACAGACGTACTGGAGCAGGAGCTTTCGGGAGTGAATGACGCGTGTCTGAAGTGGGTATTCACCCCCGAGAGCTCGTGCCCCAATACGAGTTAGTCTGTCAGGTGCCCCAGGACTCCGCTGCTTTCACAGCTCTGCCCACTGCTGCCGCTAACTTCCCAGCGCCGGTCTGAGCCACGGGGAAGACCCGGCTCACCCCCCTCTCCGCCAGCCTGAGATACCCCCCGCAGCCCGCCCAGCCCCCCTCTCCTACCCCGCACCGCCCACCCCATCGTCTGCCCGCAGCCCGCCACCCCCCTCCTGCCCCGCATGCTCCGCAGCCCCCTCCCCCCCGCACCCGCCCAGCCCTCTCCTCCCCGCCACCCCCCACCCTCTCCTGCCCCGGCACCCTGCCCACCCCCCCGCCCCCGCAGTCCACCCAGCCCTCTTCCTGCCCCGCAAGCCCACCCACCCCCCTCTCCTGCCCCACCCGCAGCCAGCCTCAGCCCCCTCTCTGCCCCCCGCAGCCAGCCCACCCCCCTCCTCCTCCCCAGCCCCCCACCCCCCCTCCTGCCCCCCGCAGCCAGCCCCCCTCCCTCCCCCCCGCAGCCCGCCCACCCCCTCTCCTGCCCCGCACCCGCCCAGCCCCTCCGCTGCCCCCCGCATCCCGCCCACCCCTCGTCCGCGTCCGCACCCGCCCAGCCCCTCCTGCCCTCACCCCGCCACCCCTCTCCTGCTCCCGCAGCCCGCCCAAGCCCCTCTCCTGCCCCCGCACCCGCCCAGCCCCTCCCTGCCACCCGCAGCCAGCCCAGCCCCTCTCCTGCCCCCGCAGACCACCCAGCCCCCCTCCTCGCTGCCCCCCGCAGCCATCCCCAGCCTCCCCCTCCTCCCCGCTAGCCAGCTCCAGCCCCCACTCTCTGCCCCCCACCCCTAGCCCCCTCCCTGCCCCGCAGCCCAGCCCATCCCCCCTCTCCTGCCCCCGCAGCCATCCCAGCCCCCTCTCCTCCCCGCAGCCCGCCCATCCCCCATCTCCTGCCCCCCACCCGCCCAGCCCCCTCGCCCCCCGCAGCCTACCAGCCCCCTCTCCTGCCTCCCGCAGTCAGCCCAGCCCCTCTCCTGCTACCCACCGCACCGCCAGCCCCCTCCTGCCCCCCGCAGCCGCCAGCCCCACTCTCCTGCCTCCTGCATCAGAAACCGTGGCCGCCCCCTGCGCTGCATCCAGCCCTCCCCAGGGCAGCCCCAGCCCAGCCGCGGGGCCCCGCCCCGTCCGCCTCCGCCAGGCCGGCCTGCCTGCCCCCCCCGCCAGTGCAGCCCCTCCCCCGCCAGGCCCGCCGCCCCTGGGCCCCGCCCCGCGCGCGCGGCCCTCCGCCCCCGGGCCTGTCGGGGTGTTTACTAGCGGGGGCAGCGGCAGCCCTCCCCAAGACTCGGCATCCACGATCCCCAACCAGCGACTCACCCCGCGCACTTCTGACCACCCGAAGCCCGTTCTGAGCGGCAGCCCCGGCCGGCAAACCGCCAGCTCGCCGCCCGCCGCCGGGGGGCGGGCTATCCTCCCCGCCGACCCGGACGCAGGCGCGCGGAGCGGCTGGCACCGGGGGCCGCGCGCCGCGTGGCAAATCTGGCCTGTCTCCCGATGGCCCCCGGCAGGCGCGCGCGGCTGGGGCAAGGCGGCGGCGGGGACCGAGGCTCGACGCTCCGCTTGGGGGCGCAAGCGCAGCCCAGCCTTGCTGGGGGGCGGGCAGGCGCGCGCCCGGCCTGGGGGCAGTGGGGCAGTCCTGGCGGTGTGCGGCGATGGCTCAGGAACGGGTCCTGGGGCAGTGGGCAAGGTCCTGGCGGGTGGTGTGGGCACGAGCCAGGAATCGGGTCCCGGCCCATGGGGGCAGGTCCCGTGAGTGTGGTGGGCCGATGGCAGGATCGGGGTCCGCGCCATCTTTATGGGTGGGCAGTCCGCGCTGGTGGTGGGGCCGATGGCCAGACAATCAGGGTCCAGGGCAGTGGGCAGGTGCTGGGCCGGTGTCGGGCCGATGGCCAGGAATCGGGTCCCGGCCATGGGAAACAGTCCTGTGAATGGTGTGGGGCGATGCCAGAACGGGGCTCTGGGGGCACAGTGGGCGCAAGGTCCGTTGAGTACTGTGGGGCTGATAGACCAAGAATCGGTCCCGGCCAATGGCGGCCAGGTCCTGTGGGACGATGTGGCCAATGGCCAGGAATACGGGCCCGCCATGGGCGGCAGGGGGCAGGTCCTCGTGGGTGGCAGGGGCCAAACTAGCTGAGGAATATGGGGTCCCGGCATGGAGGCAACGTGGGGCAGGTCCCATGGGCAGTGTGGGGCCAATGGCCAGGAAATCAGGACATCGGGGGGCAGTGGGGCAGGTCCTGTGCAGGGTGTGGGGCCAATGCCAGGCATTGGCAGTCTCGGCGGCAGTGGGCAGGCCCCGTGCACATGATGGGGACCGATGGCCAGGAATCGGGTCCCGCGATGGTGGGGCAGTGGGGCAGGTCCTCAGTGGTGTGCTGGGGCAATAGCCTGGGGAATGTGGTCCCGGCCAATGGAGGTGCAGTGGGGCAGGTCCGTGGGCAGTGTGGGGGCCGCAATGCCAGGAATCGATGTCCCTGGCCATGAGGGGCAGTGGGGCCAGGCCCGTGGGCGGTGTGGGTCCGGATGGCCAGGAATCAGGTTCCCTGGTGGGCAGTGGGGCAGTACCCGGGGCAAGTGTGGGGCAATGGCCAGGAATCGGAGTCCCGGCGGGCATAGCTGGCATGCGAGCCCCGTGGCAATTGTGCGATGGGCAGGAATCGGGGTCCTGGGGGCAGTGGGGCAGTCATTGGCATGTTCGGGGCCAAATGCCAGAATTGGAGTCCAGGCGGGCAGTGGGCGAAGGCCCCCGTGGGCAACTGTGGGGCCGAATGGCCAGGAATCGGGGTCCTGGGGGACAGTGGGGCAGGTCCAGTGGCGGTGATGGGGCAATGCCAGCGAAATCGGGCCTGGGGGGCAGGGAGACAGTGTCCCGTGGGTGAGTGTGGGCATGAATGCCAGGAATCAGGTCCCAAAAGCCATGGGGGGCGGGAAATGGCGCGATGACCAGGAACAGTGGACCCCAGCTTTGGGTCGCTGGCTCCATGTATGGGGTGCATATGGGGGCCAACGCCGCATCGGTCAGACAACCATGAAGACTTTGAATTTATAATTCCATTCTCTCTCTTGCTTCGGTCCTTGAGCTTTTAGGGTTTCAAACTTTTCTTTCTCTCACCAGGAGGGTTAGGACGCTTAACGACAAAATCTCCCCTCTCGCCCCAAGCTCCAGCGGGGAAAAGAGAGAAAAAGCACCAAAATATGGCGAGACTCACCCTAAAAGTTGTGAGACGTTGGCACACTCACAGTGTGGCTGGGGTTTGCCTCAGTCCTTTGAGGATTAAAGGAACCTAAGACCTATTCAATCTTTATTAGAATACTGGAAATAGTAATGGTCCCTGAGCACTCGTCTTCCCTACTGCTTTAACGCAGCTCTTCTTTCTGCCGTGGCAACCATGCCCATGCCCTTCACTGTCGCGAGTTTTAAACGAAACGCCAACACAAACCGTCACATAATTCCTGCCTTTTCTTCTGTACAATCTTTAACCAACTATATGACGCAAATGCTATGGATCCACATACCCATTCCATCACAACACATACCCAATCTGGTCCAGCAAAGCCATGCTTGGAGAGGCTTTGGCCGCGGGATTCACTTTTGTCAAAAGTGCAGAGCCTGTTTGTGAGATTTTCGGACACTCTTCTCACATGGACTCATCCTCCTTTCACTAACGTCATAAGCGTAGCACCAATTGCTGCTAATGTTTGTATTACAAGTCAATAGTCTCAGCTAAACTAACTGAAAGATGCTGTCTGTCCTCCCCTGGGTACCTAATGCAGACTAGTCGTTGGAGGCTTGTGAATGTTGCAGCAGAATGCAAGTACAACAGCTGTGATTATATATAATATGATAGGAATATCATATTGAACAATTAGATACTTCATCTGTCTGACTCTAAGCTTAGATAACTTTATGCTGCCCCCTCCCCTTTTCCCTACATCACACGGATGGGACGTGACACCCCTACCCTCCGTCACTCAGGCCACGCCCAGAAGGATTCCAGGGGCCGGGTTCTTCGGTGGCGGGGGTGCCCTCACACTTTGCGTAATTCGGGCGGTGGGGTCCTTCCGTTCTGGGACCGCTCACCACAAACACAGTGCCACTGAAACCTGCGGCAGGGCCTAACGCTGCAACTTAAGCACGAAACAGGACCTCCACTTGATATAGCACGGCTTGGGTCCTGTCTGCTATAAAATTCCGCGTGTGGGGGGCCCCCCGCGGGTCTTCAGCACTGCTGCGGTTCTGGAACGGAAGGCCCACCGCCGTGACTTACACCAGAAAGATCCTGGCTGCTTGGCGCGATCCCGCTTCAAGCGGTAAATTCGCATGGGGGGGGTCCTCCGCCTCCGAGCGGAAGGGCCCCGCAGTTGAAACCGGGACGGAAGACCAAAGCCCGGGCCCGGGCCCGCGAGATTTTCCCCCGGGTCCCGTCAGAGCAATAAGTGAAGGGGCCCTCGCTTCAGAGCCCGAAAACTCTCGTGTGTGCCCCTGCGGGGCTGATGGTAGGCAAATTGGGGGCCCCAAAGTCCCCCTGCTCGGTGGCCTTGCCATCACTGCTAGGCCGCAGAGTTAAGGGCTCTAATTCGCAGTCCATTTTGTCAAATTTCATGTTCCATAGAATTATTAAAATATAAATTCAAATTGTAGGTGTTAAGTCTGAACTTTCATGGTGTGGTTGTAATTGTAGATCCTGACTACAAAAAGGAGTTGGGGAATAGCGGGGGGGGTTGCAGTACTGCTACCTCTTATTTCTGCGCTGCTGCTGCGGAGTGCTGCGTTCTGAGCTGGCGAGCTGGAGAGCAGGCAGCTGCTGGCCTGGAGCCCAAGCTCTGAAGCAAGCCACTCCGCCAGAGCAGCGCAGACGTAAGGACATTGGCGGGTGTGGCATTTGCCACCTCTTGCGCCAGCTGCCTCGCAGTGGGCACTGAGAAGCACCAGCTGTTGCTCGGACCCACTCTGAACGGCAGCGCACACCCAAGCATCAAGCCAACATGTGCATCAATGTCGGAAGGCTTGGTGGGCTTGCACGCTTACTTTCTGTTTGTGCTGCCTTCCAGAGCTGGCCAGCTGAGAGGCAGCAGCTGGTTGCCCGGGAGCCAGTCTGAAAGGTCAGAACCACACCACGCAGCAGCGCAGAATTAAGGATTGGCAGTGGTGTGGCCTGCCACTCTCACTTCTGCGGACTGCCTTCAGAGCTGGGCCCATCAGTCGACCGCTGCTACACTCGCAAGCTGCTCATCCTGAAACAAGCAGCCACAACATGAGTAAGGGTAGCATGGTAATGGTATTTGCCCCTTGACTCTGGGCTGCTGCGGCGGGGTGCTGCTTCAGAGCTGGTGCCTGGAACGATGCAGTGGCGTTGGCCCAGCTGCCCACGCTCGGATAGGTATCACTGAAGCAACGGGTGGCAATACTACTGACCTCCTAAATACCGTGTGACTCCCCTGAAAAATCCATTTGGGTCAGACCCCCAATTTTAGCAATTGGTGCACAACCCGAAATCGTTATATTATACGGTAACGCTACACAAAAGACGAGATTTATGAGCTGGGGAGACCAGATTGCATAATCCGTGACGTATTTTGCATGCCTGAATTTAGTACACCCTCCCCTAAATGTGGGTATCGAGTTTTGATCTGGCCGCCCTCTGTAGCATCAAATCATTGCAAATCTTCTGCATTACACTTCTAAGATACAGCCTTCCACCAGCACACTGCTAACTACCAGTGAAATCAAGCTTTCCTAACTGTGACCCTTTCACATCAGCAAGCCTCTGAGTGAGAAGCCCTTATCAATTAAAGACATCATTTTTATAATTTAACACCAGTAAATAGAATGCTGGAAGGCAAAGCAGGGTTTGGGGTGGAAGGCTGACCAGCTCATGACCTCCCACGTACTAACTTTCCACCCCTGACTCCGACCCTATTTGAAAGCCCTGGCTAATACCATCCAGCCTTTGCTATCATGGCTACACTGTTAAACTCTCAATCAGGCCGTCGTCGGCTCACACTTGACTACCACAATCTTGTCTTCTCGCCCTTGAAAAAGTGCAGTGTGCCCGGCTCAATCTCACTCAAATCCTGGGCAAAAAAAGCATTTCTTAGCAAATCACTGACCCATTCATTCGCTCTTACGCTTCTTCCACAGGTCCACTCTCCATGACATGGAAGTGTAAACTACCGCCTTCAACATCAGAGCCTTCACCACTCCCTCATCTCTCAACATATGAGAGTCAACTCCTGCTCCATCAAGCCCATTCATCTACCATACTTGTAAATGTTTCAAATGTAAAGACCCGCACACTCCTGAATGTGGTCTCTGTCCCACTCATGGTTACTGGAGACCCTAATGAAAAAATTAGAGTCTGCCCCTACAGCCTTAAGTAAGTGGCTATGTGCTTTTATGCTACATGGCAGTAGAGCCTCATGCGCAATTTACTCCAAGGTCCAGGTTTCAATCCCAACTAACCGGAGTTGTCTGTTTTAAAGTGGGGAACAAACAATTGTGCTTCTCCTGTGAGGTCTCCCCCACAAACTATCCACAAAGGCTCTCGCAAACTCTCCTTTGCTGTAATGCTTCGAAAACATGACAAAGGTTGGGAATTGGAGAGCTCCCCCTGCATGTCATGCTGACCAATCCGTCCCATTGTGCTCATCTGTCCCCACCGCTGCCTCTTGTCTTGGTCTCAGACTGAACTCTTTGAGGGAAACTCCATTTTTTCTCGTGTTTGTACCACCTAGCGCAACGGGGGCTTCTGATCCACTGAAATGTCGTCAAGGTACGGTGCCTAGCCATAGGCAGAACTAGGCAGCCGCTAGGGTCACACTAGGTCTGGGGCACCGGCTCATGCTGAGCGGACAGATGGGGAACATGAGCCGATGTAAGAGGCTAGGTGCTGGGCTCTAGTAGAAGTCATCCTGCAGGCACAGTCTGAGGGAGGGACTGGCCTGCGGTATCTGATAAGGGTGGGGAAGAACTCACCTGTAGTACCCATGTCCTGTATCTTATAGGGACAGGTCCTGATTTTGGTCTTTTTCTTATTATAGGCTCCTATTCTCCCCTACCCCATCCGATTTCACACTTGCGTCTGTCAAGTCCTAGTGGCATGAATTGGTTACCTTATCATAGAACAAAAAGCCCCAATAATATCGGGACTTGGTCCCTAGTAAAATCAGACATCTGATCTGTCACCCTAGCTGGGAGCATGTCCTCTCCTCGTGGGTGCAGTGATCCTATCCAGGGGACTGCACAGCGAGGATTGAAGCTGCTGTGGCTCCAGTAGGTGCCCGTACCTGAGATCAGGTGCTGTGCTAACTTCACCATCGGTTCTGTTTGTGGCAGTGGCCCATTGCGTGTGATTGGACCTGAGGGTTTGTTCTGCTGTTGCCACTCTGCCAACCCCAAGAGTCGATTTTGGGGTCCTGCAAGTTTCCACCTATCTCCTCCTCTCTGCAGCTCTGACCGAGCAAATGGGGTGACCAAGCATGAATACCAAGTCCTGTGTTGCGTTTAGATGGTCTTACAATTTCGTTCGCCACCAAAAATGCTTGCTAACAATTCCATGAAATTCCTAATTTTCATATTTAAAAAACAAAAATAGAAAAAACAGAAAATTAAATTGGTGACAATTATTTGTGACAAGTTTGTATGGGAAAGGATGGCCAGTTTTACCTAGAGAAACAAAAAGTGTTGACGACTTGCTATAGCCCTGTATGCTCATAAGTAGCCCTCCAACAACGTATATATACTCATCTTCTTACTAACAGTATAGAGAGGGGTTGCAACCTTAGTATGCACAACGTGCCAAAGGTGGCATGCGAGCTGGATTTTGATGCACGCAGCAAGCAACTGAGCAGCTCAACCTTGCCGCCGGCTCTGGGTTCTGGCTGCGTGCGCATTGCCACCCGGGTCCTCAGCCGGCCAGCCCACTCAGGCAGCCGGTGCTGCCTGGCCTGGGGACCCCAAGGAACCCCAAATTCGGAGCGGCTGAGCAGCGCTAGCGCTGATACCGCCTGGCGAGCCACTCAACCTGTTTGTCAGAAAACAAGACAAAAAATAGGAAAACAAACAATAATGACAAATGCAAGAACCCTAGAGCTGTGTCCCCAACCTTTTCCATCTGCGATCAACCAGACGAAGACTGTGGCAGTGACTGAGCATCCCTGAAATGCGGTGGCATTTCATATCGGCCGACACCTTCTTCTGGATGTGACGCTGCTTATTTGGCGCAAGTTGGTGTATCCAGAGTCGTCGTCGCTGGCCGGAATTTTGGCGGCATTTCGTGGATGCTCCATCTGCCCTGGCCAGACGCAGGTCAAGATCTGATAGCTCCAGTGGTCCATGCATCCAGCAACCCAAAAACGTTGAGGAGCGCCTGATCTTGAATGAGAGCCTCCTGAAGCACGCAATGTTTGATTTAAATGGACTTGAAAACTGTTAGTAAATTGAAGCCAAATCAAATGCATAATCGATGATGGACATTGTACAGTTTTACTCATACCAACAAACTTGTTGACATATATCTAATGTGTACATTTGCCACTCTATCTCCTGACAATTCTGTAAACAGTAAGCATCAGGTAGAGACGGAGTTTTTTTCAAACTAAAGCTCATAAAAACTATCTTCGTCTTACAAGGAGTCAGGAACATGACGGTCTTGCTATTCTGCAATCAAACAAAGAATCACTTTCTTTGTCATTAGCGAGACATTATTACTGATTACAGCCAAAAAAAGCAGAATCAGCTTTGCTTTAATTCAAAACAAATCTTGTTCAATACCTCTTCATAGAAATTTCCACATAAAATATTGACACATTAACATAACAAAAAAATTATATTAGTAGCATCATTTCCTGTCAAATCCCGTAATTTATTTTCTGTAGGTCTTCTACTTCTTTAGTGCTATCCTCTAGCATTACAGTGGCTTCAATAAGTAAACTGGGTTTTAATAACATGGAGTGCCAAGTTTTTCCATTATAGTGAATCTTATGTTGTGTTGCTAAGAGCCCAGAGCAGATGCACAGGCAACCATAAATCCTAAGGACGGCCCTAATGTCGTGTCTTCTTCTAGGCACTCATCACAATACAATGAAGAATCATTTTTGATAAGTGAAAGAATAGAAAGGTCAGGTACGGGTCTTTGGAGCTATTGTCCCAGCACCAATCGTCCAGTGCAGCGGATTTATCGGTCTGTCGGTTTGTCTCTAGGACCAAGCTTTTTTTGTGGATACCTCGGAGTATTGCCATCCCACTCAGTAAAAGTGTTGGATGGCTACACAGTCCGCTAGCCCTCCGCAGGCCGGGCTCTATAACAATATTTTTGCGCCAAAGCAAAGAAAAAAAAAACGGCCCTGTTGACCTCACACCAAGGAACGGCGGTGTGTTGTGAGTGCCTGAAGCAACAAACCCTATCAAGTGCTCCATGACCTGCGATCCGCGCACGCCTCTTATTTTAGGAGTCCTTCCTTGCCACGACCCCCTGGGGTGCATCACGCTTTATAAACCCACTTTGGAGAACCACGGTCGATCACTACGGAGACCTTTACAGCGCGCATCGTGGGGTAACGCTTAGGAGATCATTCTCCCGCTGAGTAGCCGACTGCCACCCGTAGGCGCCCCTGTCCAGTGACACCTGCTGTTGGTCAGGGGGTGTGTTTTTTTCTTCATACTCAGCGTGATGACAAGAAGGGCTAGTGTGGACATAGATACCAAACGTAATGCTCGTTCAGCCTCATTACCTATTGAAGAAAGATATTTAAGATGGGTTATATGACCATTCGTATAGGTTGGAGTTCGTTTTCCGCTCTGATATTGGCTAGCCATTGTTTGTGTCCACAAGCAGTCCGTATAGCCATCAGATGGCATGGATGCTGGGACTTGCTCAAGTGACTGAAAAGTGATTGCCAGTGAGCTCACGCCCGAGCTGAGATGGAGTCTGATTATTCTTGTAGAATAGTTGTATAGACTGTTGCTGCCTGATAGCATCCATTCTCTCCACAGAATGTGGTGTGCTTGAAACAGTAACATACTTGGAATTCAGAACAGTATTCCAAGCGTTTGGACAAGATCTGGGCTGAGTGTTGTCAAAACCAAGAAACCATCTACAGTCTCATTGTCTAGGGCAAGGGAGCTATCAAATCGGACTTTCATCATCACTGGCATGAGCCCCACCAGGGAATTGCTGCAGCCCTTTGCCTGAGATTCAGCATATGCCTATCCACAGTGCCTGGACTTGTGCCCCTCCCCCAAACACATTCGAGACTGAGAGTCCTAAAACTTGAAACACAGTGGGCCCATGGGCTTCTCCTTCTCGATCCACACCTCAATGTCAGCAACAGGATCAATCCTCTGAAACTCTTCAATCTGGAGGGACTGGTCCCAGGATTTTGTCCAAGGGTGAAATTCTGGTACTGTGACTGACAATATCCAGTGGGTGTGAGAAACGGCAATATCAATGGGGTAGAAACATGTTAGGTTATTTGTTGCCGTCATAAGAAAGGTTAGGAGTTTAGACCTGTTCTTAGATTTAATTTTTAGTTATCTTTTATAACAAAGTTTGTGGTGTTTTGTAACTTACTGACTTTTTTGCCTAATCCATATATCATCCTAAACATTCTCTTTTAGTCAAAATCTTGTTTTCACCAAGACTCGTTTATTCTTTAGCAGCGAGTTACCTGAAGGTGTGTGGGCAAATTGCTACCAGCTTTGGCAAAGCTGGTGTGTATGTCCACTTTTCCTATGTCGAAGTGGTGACCCTTATATAAACTGCACGCTTGTTTTTTGAGTAAGTGCTACAATGTATATTACGCGGGGTACAACGCTGGAAGCTGGGGGGTGATGGCGTGGTGCCGTCTCTCCGCGTGTGATCAGAGTGGCTGCTGGGACATCATATGAGCAATCCTAATGGGTGGGGGCCCCAAATGGATGCGCGCTTGTGCTGAGGAGTCAACAGGCTGCCTTGGATGTGGTGGTTGTGCTGGCCTGTGGTCACTAGCAAAGCGTCATGGCGGGTGGAGACGACAGCGCCCAGGGCTAGAGATGAGAGTTCAGGTTACAGTCAGCATCCCGCACCACAGTCCAGCTGCATCCGCCGGGACCCATCACAGACCAAATCTCACTTGCTTGCACTGGAATAACTTTGATTACTGGTATGTCCTGTGCCTAACTGAGTGAGAAGAGTGATCCCGTAATCAAGACGTGAACAGGATGTTAGGTACAGCAAGGTATTGAATAAACAGTTAAGTCTACTCTCTTCTGACGACAGACGGTAGTTCAGTCCACACGTACAACAGGTAACACTAACTAATCTGCGTCTTCGGAGTCCCGCAAAGGTGGATAAACGAGGGTAAAGTTGTAGGGGGGAACAGGGAAAGCTGTATTAAGGTTTAAGGAAGCCACGATCG
>NC_133775.1:2644478-2778537 GCF_003597395.2 Chelonoidis abingdonii
AAAAGAGAGAGATTAGCACCAGCCGCGGGGCCCCGCCCGCGTCCCGTCCCCTGCCAGGCCGGCCTGCCTGCCCCCCCCGCGCAGTGCAGCCCCTCCCCGGCCAGGCCCGCCGCCCCTGGGGCCCCGCCCCGCGCGCTGCGGCCCCCCGCCCCCGGGGCCTGTCGGGGTGTTTACAGCGGGGGCACGCGCAGCCTGTCCCCAACTCGGCACCACGATCCCCAACCAGCGACTCACCTCGCGCACTTCGACCCCCCCGAACCCGTTCTGGCGCAGCCCCGGCCGGCCAACCGCAGCTCCGCCCCGCCGCCGGGGGCGGGGCTTCCTCCCCGCCGACCCGGACGCAGGCCGCGCGGGCAGGCTGGCACCGGGGGCGCGCGCCGCGTGGCAATCCTGGGGCCTGTTCTCCCGTAGGCCCGCGGCAGGCGCGCGCGGCTGGGGCAAGCGGCGGCGGGGACCACTGAGGCTCGACGACTCCGCCCTTGGGGGCGCAGAGCGCAGCCCGCCTTGCTGGGGCGGGCAGGCGGCCCCGGCCTGGGGCGGCAGTGGGGAGGTCCGTGGGCGGTGTGGGCGACTGGCCAGAATCGGGGTCCTGGGGCAGATGGAGCAAGGTCCTGCGTGGTCGGTGTGGGCACGATGCGCAGGAAATCGGGGTCCCGGCCCATGGGGGGCAGGTCCCGATGGTGGTGTGGCCGATGGCCAGGCATCGGGGTCCCGGCCATGTATGGGGCAGTCCCGTGGGTGTGGGCACGTGGCCAGAAATCAGGCGTCCGGGGGCAAGTGGCCCAGGTGCTGGGCCGGTGTCGGGCCGATGGCCAGGAATCGGTCCCGCCATGGAAAACAGTCCTGTGATGGTGTGGGCGCGATGGCCAGCGAACTGGGTCTGGGGGCAGAGTGGGCGAAGGTCCGTGAGTATGTGGGCTGATGACCAACGAATGGGTCCCGGCCAATGGGGCAAGGTTCCTGTGGGCGATGTGGCGCAATGGCCAGCAAACGGGTCCCGGCCATGGGGGCAGGGGGCAGGGTCCTCGTGGGTGCATAGGGGCCAACTAGCTGGGAGAATTGGGTTCCCGGCCATGGAAGGGCACGTGGGGCTAGGTCCCATGGCAGTGTGGGCCAATGGCCAGGAAATCAGGACATCTGGGGTGCAGTGGGGCAGGTCCTGTGCAGGCGTGTGGGGCAATGCCAGGAATTGGAGTCTCGGCGGCAGTGGGCAGGCCCCTGGCACATGTGGGGACCGATGGCCAGGAATCGGGGTCCCGCCGATGGTGGGGCAGTGGGGGCAGGTCCTCGTGGGTGGTGCTGGGGCCAATAGCCTGGGAATGTCGGTCCCGCCATTGGAGGTGCAGTGGGCAGTCCCGGGGCAAGTGTGGGGCCCCTAAGGCCAGGAAATCGATGCTCCTTGTGCCATAGGGTAGGCAGCTGGGGCCAGGCCCCGTGCGGGGTGTGGGCCGGATGGCCAGGAATCAGCGGTCCCTGGTGGGCGGGGCAGTCTGGGGGGCAGTGGGGCAGGTCCCGTGGGCAGTGTGGGGCCAATGGCCAGGAATCGGAGTCCGGCGGGGCAGTGGGGCAGGCCCCGTGGGCAATGTGGGGCCGATGGCCAGGAATCGGGGTCCTGGGGGGCAGTGGGGCAGGTCCCGTGGGCGGTGTGGGGCCAATGGCCAGGAATCGGGGTCCTGGGGGGCAGTGGAGCAGGTCCCGTGGGTGGTGTGGGGCTGATGGCCAGGAATCAGGGTCCCAGCCATGGGGGGCAATGGGGCCGATGACCAGGAATCAGGGCCCCAGCTTTGGGGGTCACTGGCGCCATGTATGGGGGCATTGGTGGTGCCAACCCCGCATGTTCAGACACCATGAGACTTTGAATATATAATCCATTTCTCTCTCTTTGCCTTCGGGTTCTTGAGCTTTTAGGGTTTTCAAACTTTTCTTTCTCTCACCAGGAGGGTTAGACGCTTACACAAAATCTCCCTCCTGCCCCAGGCCTCCAGCGGGAGGAAAAGAGAGAAAAAGACCAAATATGGCGAGACTCACCCTAAAGTTGTGAGAGTTGGCAACACTGCAGTGTGGCTGGGGTTTGACTCAGGTCCTTGAGGATTAAGGAACCTAGGACTATTCATCTTTATTAGAATATGGAAAGTAGTATTGTCCCTGAAGCTACTGTCTGTCCCTCTGCTTTACGGCAGCTCTTCTTTCTGCCTGGAACCTGCCCAAGCCCCTTCCTGTCGCAGTTTTAAAGAAACAGCACACAAACCGTCACATATTCCCCCCTTTTCTTCTGTACAATCTTTAACCAAGACTATAGCAAATGATGGATCCACATACCCATCATCACCACACACCCAGATCTGGTCAGCAACATGCTTTGGAGAGGCTTTGGTCCAGGGGATTCACTTTGTCAAAAGTGCAGGAGCCTGTTTGTGAGATTTCGGACTCTTCTCAGCAGGACTCTCTCCTTTCACTACGTCAGTAGCGTGAGCACCATTGCTGCTATGTTTGTATTACAATTCAACTCTCTCAAACTAGCTGAAGATGCTGTCTGTTCTCCCTGGGGTACCTTGATCAGACTCAGTCGTGGAGGCTGTTGGAGTGCAGCTAGAATCAATGACAACAGCTGTGATTATATATATTAATGAAGGAAACATATTGAACAATTAGAGCTTCATTTGTTGACCTAAGCTTAGATGAACCTTATGCTGCCCTCCTCCCCTTTTCCCTCAATCACTGTGGACGTGACCACCCTATCGTCACTCAGGGCCACCCAGAGGATTCCAGGGGCCTGGGTTCTTCGGTGGCGGGGGTCCCCCACTTTGGCGGTAATTCGGCGGTGGGGGGTCCTTCCGTTCTGGGACCCGCCACCAAAGTGCCCTGAAGACCTGCGGCAGGGGCCCTACGCTGCCAAATTAGCACCGAAGCAGGACCCTCCACTGAAGTGCAGCTGGGTCTTCAGCTATAATTCGGCGGTGGGGGGCCCCCGCCGCGGGTCTTCAGGGCACTGCGGTGGCGGGTTCTGGAACGGAAGGGCTCACCGCCGCTGACTTACCACCGAAGACCTGGCTGCTTGGCGGCGGATCCCGCTTCAGCGGTAATTCGGCAGTGGGGGGGGGTCCTTCCGCCCCGGAGCGGAAGGGCCCCCCGCCAGTGAAGACCGGGAGCGGAAGAAGCCCCGGGGGCCCGGGCCCTGCGAGAGTTTTCCGGGTCCCCCAGAGCAAGTGAAGGGCCCCGCTTCAGGAGCCCCGAAAAACTCTCGTGTGGGCCCCTGCGGGGCTTGGGGCAAATTGCCCCAGTTGCCCCCTGCTCTGGGTGGCCCTGCCATCACTTAGGCCCAGAATTAGGGCTCTACCAAATTCGCAGTCCATTTTGGTCAATTTCATGGTCATAAGATTATTAAAATAATAAATGTCATGATTTTAGGTGTTTAAGTCTGAACTTTCATGGTGTTGTAATTGTAGGGATCCTGACACAAAAAGGAGTTGGGGGAATATGCGGGGGGGGGGTTGCAGTACTGCTACCCTTATTTCTGCGCTGCTGCTGGCGGAGTGCTGCCTTCTGAGCTGGGCGACTGGAGAGCAGCAGCTGCTGGCTGGGAGCCCAGCTCTGAAGGCAGAGCCACCGCCAGCAGCAGCGCAGAAGTAAGGATGGCGTGGTGTGGCATTGCCACTCTTCTGCGCAGCTGCCTTCACAGCTGGGCAGCTGGAGAGCAGCAGCTGTTGGCCGGGAGCCCAGCTCTGAAGGCAGAGCCACCGCCAGCAGCAACAGTGCACAAGTAAGGATGGCTTGGTGTGGCATTGCCACTCTTACTTCTGTGTGGCTGCCTTCAGAGCTGGGCAGCTGGAGAGCAGCAGCTGTTGGCCGGGAGCCCAGTTCTGAAGGCAGAACCACCACCACCAGCAGCGCAGAATTAAGGATGGCGTGGTGTGGCATTGCCACTCTCACTTCTGCGTGACTGCCTTCAGAGCTGGGCCCTCAGTCAGCCGCTGCCACACTCCAGCTGCCCATCCCTGAAGGCAGCCACACAGAAGTAAGGGTAGCATGGTATGGTATTGCCACCTTGACTTCTGTGCTGCTGCTGGCGGGGTGCTGCCTTCAGAGCTGGGTGCCTGGAGAGCAGTGGCTGTTGGCCAGCTGCCCAGCTCGGAAGGTAGCACTGAAGTCAGGGTGGCAATACTGTGACCTCCTAAAATAACCGTGTGACGCCCCTGAAAATCCATTTTGGGTCAGGACCCCCAATTTGAGAATTGGTGGTCACACCCGTGAAATCTGTATATTATACGGTAAAAGCACACAAAAGACCAGATTTAACTGGGGGAGACCAGATTTCATAATCCGTGACGTATTTTTCATGGCCGTGAATTTAGTACAGCCCTCCCCATAATGTGGGTATCATTTTTGATCTGGCCCCCTCTGTAGATCTAAATCATGCCAATTCTTTCTGCATTACACTTCTAAGATACAGCCTTTCCAGCCCAGCCACACTGCTAATACCAGTGAATCTCAAGCTTTCCTACTGGTGACCCTTTTCACACAGCAAGCCTCTGAGTGAGAAGCCCCCTTATAAATTAAAACACTTTTTTATATATTTAACACCAGTATAAATGCTGGAGGCAAAGCAGGGTTTGGGGTGGAGGCTGACAGCTCATGACCTCCCACGTACTAACTTCACAACCCCCTGGGAGCTCCTGACCCCTAGTTTGAGAAGCCCTGGCTAATACTCATCCAGCCTTTGCTATCCATGCACACTGTTAAAACTCTCATCCAGGCCGTCGTCGGCTCACAGCTTGACTACCACAATCTTGTCTTCTCTGCCCTTGACAAATGCAGTGTTGCCCGGCTCAGATCCATTCAAAATCCTGGGGCAAAAAAGCATTTTCTTAGCAAATCACTGACCATTTCATTCCGCTCTTCGCCTTCTTCCACAGGCTCCCACTCCTCCATGACATGAAGTGTAAGCTACCTGCCTTCACATTCAGAGTCCTTCACCCTGCCCGTCATCTCTCAGACACTATTGAGATGTCAACTCCTGCCTCCAATCAGCCTTCATCACCTACTTGTTAAATGTTTCAAATGTAACCCCCACACCTCCTGAATGTGGTGCTCTGTCCCATCTCATGGTACTGAGACCACTAAGAGAAAAATTAGAGTCTGCTCTACAGCCTTAGGTAAGGGCTATGTGGCTTTTAGCTCATGCAGTAGAGGCTCATGCATTTACCTCCAGAGGTCCCAGGTTCAATCCCAACAACCGGAGTTTGTCTGTTTTAAAGTGGGGGACAAACAATTGTGCTTCCTTCCTCGTGGGAGGTGCTCCCCACAACTATCCACAAAGGCTTCTCCAAACTCTCCTTTGCTGTAATGCCTTCGAAAACATGACAAAGGTTGGGAATCTGGTGAGCTCTCACCCCTGCCTGTCATGCTGACCAATCCTGTCCCATTGTGCTCCTCTGTCCCCACCGGCTGCCTCTTGTCTGGTGCTCAGACTGTAAGCTCTTTGGAGGAGGGAACCATTTTTTCTCTGTTTGTACACACCTAGCGCAACGGGGGCCTGATCCATGAATGTCGTCAGGACCGTCCTTAGCCATAGGCAGAACAGGCAGCCGCCTAGGGCACCACTAGGTCTGGGGGCACCGCTCTGCTGGGAGCCTGGACAGATGGGAAGCAGTGGAGCATGTAAGAGCAGGGTGCTGGGTCCTAGAGAGAGCCGAATGCAGCACAGTCTGAGGGAGGGGACTGGCCTGCGGTATCTGATAAGGGTGGGGAAGAACTCACCTGTAGTACCCATGTCCTGTATCTTATAGGGACAGGTCCTGATTTTGGTCTTTTTCTTATTATAGGCTCCTATTCTCCCCTACCCCATCCGATTTCACACTTGCGTCTGTCAAGTCCTAGTGGCATGAATTGGTTACCTTATCATAGAACAAAAAGCCCCAATAATATCGGGACTTGGTCCCTAGTAAAATCAGACATCTGATCTGTCACCCTAGCTGGGAGCATGTCCTCTCCTCGTGGGTGCAGTGATCCTATCCAGGGGACTGCACAGCGAGGATTGAAGCTGCTGTGGCTCCAGTAGGTGCCCGTACCTGAGATCAGGTGCTGTGCTAACTTCACCATCGGTTCTGTTTGTGGCAGTGGCCCATTGCGTGTGATTGGACCTGAGGGTTTGTTCTGCTGTTGCCACTCTGCCAACCCCAAGAGTCGATTTTGGGGTCCTGCAAGTTTCCACCTATCTCCTCCTCTCTGCAGCTCTGACCGAGCAAATGGGGTGACCAAGCATGAATACCAAGTCCTGTGTTGCGTTTAGATGGTCTTACAATTTCGTTCGCCACCAAAAATGCTTGCTAACAATTCCATGAAATTCCTAATTTTCATATTTAAAAAACAAAAATAGAAAAAACAGAAAATTAAATTGGTGACAATTATTTGTGACAAGTTTGTATGGGAAAGGATGGCCAGTTTTACCTAGAGAAACAAAAAGTGTTGACGACTTGCTATAGCCCTGTATGCTCATAAGTAGCCCTCCAACAACGTATATATACTCATCTTCTTACTAACAGTATAGAGAGGGGTTGCAACCTTAGTATGCACAACGTGCCAAAGGTGGCATGCGAGCTGGATTTTGATGCACGCAGCAAGCAACTGAGCAGCTCAACCTTGCCGCCGGCTCTGGGTTCTGGCTGCGTGCGCATTGCCACCCGGGTCCTCAGCCGGCCAGCCCACTCAGGCAGCCGGTGCTGCCTGGCCTGGGGACCCCAAGGAACCCCAAATTCGGAGCGGCTGAGCAGCGCTAGCGCTGATACCGCCTGGCGAGCCACTCAACCTGTTTGTCAGAAAACAAGACAAAAAATAGGAAAACAAACAATAATGACAAATGCAAGAACCCTAGAGCTGTGTCCCCAACCTTTTCCATCTGCGATCAACCAGACGAAGACTGTGGCAGTGACTGAGCATCCCTGAAATGCGGTGGCATTTCATATCGGCCGACACCTTCTTCTGGATGTGACGCTGCTTATTTGGCGCAAGTTGGTGTATCCAGAGTCGTCGTCGCTGGCCGGAATTTTGGCGGCATTTCGTGGATGCTCCATCTGCCCTGGCCAGACGCAGGTCAAGATCTGATAGCTCCAGTGGTCCATGCATCCAGCAACCCAAAAACGTTGAGGAGCGCCTGATCTTGAATGAGAGCCTCCTGAAGCACGCAATGTTTGATTTAAATGGACTTGAAAACTGTTAGTAAATTGAAGCCAAATCAAATGCATAATCGATGATGGACATTGTACAGTTTTACTCATACCAACAAACTTGTTGACATATATCTAATGTGTACATTTGCCACTCTATCTCCTGACAATTCTGTAAACAGTAAGCATCAGGTAGAGACGGAGTTTTTTTCAAACTAAAGCTCATAAAAACTATCTTCGTCTTACAAGGAGTCAGGAACATGACGGTCTTGCTATTCTTGCAATCAAACAAGACATCACTTTGTCTTTGTCATACGATGACATTATTACTGATTTTACAGCCAAAAAAGCCAGACAGCTTTGCTTTTAATTCAAAACAAATCCTTGTTTCAATACCTCTTCATAGAAATTTCCAATAAAATATTGACAAATTAAAAAAAAATTATATTATTTGCATCATTCTGTCAAATCAGAATTTTTTCTGTAGTGCTACTTCTTTAGTGCTAGTCCATCAGCATTACAGTGGCTTCAATAAGTTAAACTGGTTTTAATAACATGGATGTGCCAAGTTTTCCAATAGTGTAAGCTTATGTTTGTGTTGCTAAGAGCAAGACAGGCACAGGGGCACCATAAATCCTAAGGACGGCCCTGAATGTCGTTTCTAGGCACCATCACAATACAAAGAATCATTTTGATAGTGAAAGAAGAAAGCTTAAGACGTCTTTGGCTATGTCCACACCAGTGGTCTCCAAACTTTTTTGATCACGCACCCCCATCAGTAAAAAGTGTTGAGCTCGCACCCCCTGCCGTGCCGCAGGGCCGGCTCTACCATTTTTGCCAAAGCAAAAAAAAAAGGCTGCTTGGACTCCCACCCAAACTGCCGAAGCAAAAAACCCCAAGTGCTCCTCCTGCCGCGCACCCCTAAGGATCCTCTTGCGCACCCCCTGGGGTGCACACACCCCACTTTGGAGACCACTGGTCTCACTACGGACCTTACAGCGGCACTGGTAACCGATGGGAGATCATCTCCCGCTGAGGTAGCACTGTCCACCCCGGCGCTCCTGTCCGTGACACTGCTGTTGGTCAGGGGGTGTTTTTTTCATACTCCTGATCGACAAAAGGGCTAGTGTGGACATAGATATCAAACGTAAGGCTCTCAGCCTCATACCTATTGAAGCAAAGATATTTAAAATGGGGATTTCCCTCTGAGATTGGCAGCATTGTTTGTTCCAGTCCGTCAGCCCAGAGGCAGTGGAGCTGGGCTTACTTCAGTGACTGAAAAGTGAGTTGGCCAGTAGCTCAGCAGAGCTGAGATGGAGTCTATTTCTTGTAGCAAGTTGTACTGTTTGCTGCCAGCCCATTCCCACAGATGTGGTGGGGCTTGACAGTAACATACTTGGAATCAGAACATATTCCAAGAGTTTGGAGTTCAGATCTGGCGGGTGTCAAACAACCATCAGCAGCCATTGTCTAGCAAGGGAGCTACAATGCGATGACTCACCTGCATGAGCCCCCACCAGGGGAATTGCTCAGCCTTGCCTGGAGATTCAGCAATGCCTATCCGACAGGCCTGGACTTGTGCCCCCCAAACACATGAGACTGAGAGTCTAAAACTGAACACAGTGGGCCCAGTGGGCTTTCTCCTTCACCCACCTATGCTACAAGCAACAAGGACACTCTGAAGACTCCAACTGAGGGGACTGGCCCAGATTTCAAGGGTGAAATCTGTGTACTGTGAACTGCAATATCCAGTGGGGTGAGAAACTGCAATATCCAATGGGGTGAGAAACAGTTTAGTCTAGTTGTTGCCCGGTCAAAGAAGGTTGAGAGTTTAGACTGTGTGCTTAGATTTTATTTTATTTTATTTTGGTAACTAACTGACTTTTTGCCTATCACTTATAATCACTTAAAATCTATCTTTTGTAGTCAAAAATTTGTTTTACTGTTTATCTTTAGCAGCGAGTTAGCCTGAAGTGTGTGGCAAATCTGCTCAGTTTTGCAAAGGCTGGTGTATGTCCACTTTCCACTGTCGAAGTGGTGAACCAATTAATAAACTGCACTGCTTGTCTTGAGTAGTGCAAGATGGTATATTACTGGGGTACAATGCTGGGAGCTGGGGGTGATTGGGCTGGTGCCTCTCTCTGTGTGATTCATGAGTGGCTCTGGGAGCATTCATGCAATCTAGCTGGGTGTGGGGCTCCACATGCGGTTGTGCTGAGTGATCACAGTGCCTGGAGGGGTTTGCTGCTGGTCACTAGCAAAGCGTTGTGAGAGACAGCCCAGGCTAGAGAGAGTTCAGGGTACACAGCAGTCCCACAGTCCCAGGCTGCACCCCGGGGATCCCATCACAACCAGAATCTCACTGCTTTTGCAACTGAAAACTTTATTCTGTATTTCCTGTCCTAAACTATGCTGAGTAAAGTGATTCCTGTAATACAAGACGTGAGGATGTTAGGTAAACGCACGGTATTGATAACATGTTAAGGTTAACTCCTTCTAACAGACTGTGTATCCAGTTCACTAATGTGCCTCTTGGAGGTGCAGCACAAGGAGTAAACGAGGGAGAGAGGGGGGCAAGGGAAGCTTTAAGTTACCTTTTGCCACTCCTAATTTACACTGGTGACTGCATCAAGAACATAGCAGTTGTGAAAGTCGTTCTGATTGGCAGCTTGCTGTGGTTTGTCTATGAGCTGTGTCACGTCCCAAAATCTCCATCGCAGTGGGAGCGATGGACAAGCCCCACCTGCCCTGACATGTGCTGGCTGCCAGTCCTGCCACCTCATCAAGCACTGTGTGGAAGAAGCACCAGGCAGAGAAATTCTCCCTTGGCCTCGTGTGGTGCCATTTTAAGTGCACATCTCTGGACTGGCCTATGGAGCAGAGTGGATGGGAAGTGGACAGGGGTCTAAAAAAAGCCCCACATGTATTGACACCTCCCCTCCCCCCGAGAACTAGCTTTTATGACGTAAAGGCCACAACCATTTCAGCAAATGCCAAGAGCTGTGATTTGGGTGGAGTGCTCCTTCAGTCAGAGGTGATTGAAACCTCGTAGCGTGCCAGTCCAGACACTGTTCTCTCTGGGTGTGCCTCGTTCAGGTGGCTGAGAGAGAGCTGTTGGTGAGCATGTAAAAGTGCAGGAGATTCACAAGATATTTGCAGGGTCTTGGTAATTTCAAGCCTGTAGCAAATCACAAGGCACTGGTAATATAGTGAAGACCCACACTGGGGCCTCCTCAGATGCCAGACAGGTCATGTGTCTGATTAGTTAAGCCTTTGTAGAGCATGGACCAGGGAGTGACACCTTGTGGATTACTAGTAATTTGTGTTACCAGAGGCCCAGTCAGAGTTAGGGCCCCATTATTCTGGGTTTTGGACAAACAGAACTTGAGCCAGTCCCTGCCCCAAAGAGTTTGCAATGCAAGAGACGAGGGACACCAAGTTGACTGGAACAGTGTACTGATCCCAGTGCACTTGTTCTAAGGCTGGCCCTTTAAGGGTGCTGGGCTCAGCCTCCCCTAGCTGCTTCCCAGGTGGCAGCCCCCTGACTGACTCACGAAGTATGAGGGGAAGTTAGTTCAGGGAGGCTAAAGGGAGAGCTCCCAGGCAGGGATGCCCGCACTGAGCAGGAGCCTGCTCCTGGCAAGTCTCAGTTGGAACTAAGGGCTGTACTAGGCTGCTAGGAACAGCCAGCGAAGACGGCCTGGGTGGGAGGAAGCAGGGCCGGCTTTAGGAAGTGCGGGGCCCAATTCAAACAGTTTTGATGGGGCCCCGGCAGGGATGACTTAAAAAAAAAAAACATAAAAAAACACATGGGGCTTGTACTCACCGGGCAGCACTCCTAGTCTTCGGTGGCAGGTCCTTCACTTGCTCCGGATTTTCGGTGGCACTGAAAGACCTGCCGCTGAAGTGCTGCTGAAGACCCAGAGCGAGTGAAGGACCCACTGACAAAGACCCAGAGCACTGCTGGGTGAGTAAAAATTAAAAAGGAGCTTCTAGCCAGGGAAGGGATTCTCGACCACTTGCCCCACCCCCCAGCGGCTCTGCCACTGGGCGCGGGGCCCTCTTGGGCGTGGGGCCCAATTCGGGGTAATTGGTGGAATTGGCCTAAAGCCGGCCCTGGGAGGAAGGACAAGTTGACCCAGGGCCTAGACTGAAGAGTTATTAGGTGCAATCTTCAAGGAGGACTGTGGAGTGCCTGACACCAGGGGCTGTGACCTGGCTGCAGGGAACTTGCTTTTGAGAAACTGCTCATTAGGTTAATAAACTGGCTCTAGGAAGGGGAAAGTATCTTGAAGGCACCTGTTGAGTGGTGTCTTGACCAAAGAGGAGGATGCTGCATTGGGTGAGCCCCTACTCTGCTGACTGTACTCACTAACTACACAATTTGGCGGTTTAATTTTATTTGTCTTTTGTTTACTAATAACACCTCTGAATAAATCATTAACAGTGACCTTCCTAGCTGTTACCATAAGGCAGTTTATCTTGGGCACCACCACAGCAGTGATCTCGAGGAGTACAGGGACGTGGCTACACAGATATGTGGTATGCCCTCCCCCAGTGAAAGGGTAGTTTGGAGGAGTCCTGTTAGTTGCCCAGACTCTCCAGAGACTGTGGATAATATGGAAATATACATGGGTGCCAATTTGAATGCCCTGTAAGACTCACATCAGACACTAGAACTGAGTAACACTGACCCTAATACTAACCAAAAAAATCATAGAATATCAGGGTTGGAAGGGACCTCAGGAGGTATCTAGTCCAACCCCCTACTCAAAGCAGGACCAACCCCAACTAAATCATCCCAGCCAGGGCTTTGTCAAGCCTGACCTTAAAAACCTGTAAGGCTGCCGAGTGTTGGTTACTTTCCTTGCTGTTGTCTCTGGGGCACTAGTATCTGGCTGATTCCCCAACTTACGGCATGTTTTAGTGACAACCCTACAACACAATTCTCATAACTTCATATGCATTAATGATACACATATTTAGATAGAACAGTGGGTTTCAGCAGTTCATAACCTTTCCCCTGATACCTCACATGGCCTGCTTTATATGCAATACCACAGTTATATATGGGTAAGGACTAGGGGGGCTACAAGACACTCCCTGAGGTACAGTATGTCACACTGGTCAGAAGTCACCCTGTCTCATGCAGAGTGCCAGGGAATCTTTAATGACAAGAAGAGTCTGAGAGCTCGTTATCCAGAAGATGGAGTCTGCAGTAGCACAGAGTTGCCTCCTGCTGGCTGGGAAATTGACTCAGCACTGATCCAGAAGGGACAGTGCTGCCTACCAAGGACCAGCTCTGCTTCATGCTGTTCTTCCCTGGGTCTCTGTGCACTTTTGGGGGTTGACCAAGGTGTCCTGAGATGCATCACTGTTACGTGCTTATGACATGAGGGAGTGTTGTCTGTGCCCACTGGGGAAAACTCTCCTGAAGCTACCAGCTGCAGGCAACACACGCACGCCACACGGGGCCATCACAAGCCCTGCTCTTTCCCACTGCAGACTGGCAATTTACATTCCAGTGCCCAGTCCCTTGTCTTCTGGGCATTGATCCGCTGCCTGCGTGGAAGCAGTGCACCTCTGTTTACTGTCTTCACCTCTGTTCAACACTCTCCTTCACACAAGGCTCTTGGACACGCTTACCATAAAACCAAACGGAAATTTATTTGACAAAGCTTGAGCTAAAGCTTCAAATAAAAGCAAGTAAAAGGATTTGGAGACAATGTTGCAGGTAAAAGAAAACCCTAAAATGCAATCTAGAGCCTGTACTTAAGTTCCATTCTAACCTAATAAAGTATTTCTCACCCACTGATCGATCCAGTAAAGAGAGCTGGGATCCACTTTTTGCAAAACACTCTCTTGGCAGGGCTTTGCCTCTGTAATGGATAACATCTTGTGCCTTCTCCTCTTGTCTCAGACAATCCCAGGCTCTGCGTCTCTTTTCATCACCAGGGCATTTCATTAACTTTGGCTCAGCTCTGAGGCTATTCAGCGCCTTTCCTTGGGCTTCTCTTCCTGAAGATGCTCGCTCAGGCCTGCATCTGTTCAGACTGTAAACACAGGGTTGGGCTGGGTCAAAAGACGTGGATTGTTCTTACTCTTCGTGAAGTTAACTCTGAGACCTGATCCGCCTCACATGACACGCTTCATCTCCAGCAGCTTTGGAACAGAATATTCCACGTCTCGTAAAATATTTCCCATGCAAACAGCTTCCCATAAGCATGACAATCTGCTAGTTCTTAGCTTTTGGTAGAGACCACACTTGACCCTCCGCTACAGTGAGGTATCAAGAAACTTGTCAGACATACGTGTAATGTGCCCGCTGGGCACATCTGGGCATCCCTGTGTCACAGTCTCCCGTCCAGGGACTGACCTACCCAACTCTAATTAAGCTTTGAGATCTTACAGGCTCACAGCATAACACCTGTGACAGACCCAGACCAGTGGGGTACAGGAGTCTGGTAGAGGGCAAATATACCGGTCACTGGATGAGTAGTTTTCTGTTCCCTGAGTGACCAGAGCAGGGGCTGCACTAGAGTAATCAGGAACCTGCAAGAACCAATTAAGGCTGATTAGAACACCTGCAGCCAATCAAGGCAGGCTAATCAGGGCACCTGGGTTTAAAAAGGAGCTCACTCCAGTCAGGCGATGGGGAGCCAGAGGAGAGGAAGTGCGTGTGAGGAGCTGGGAGCAAGAGGCACCAGGAGTTGAGAGTGAGAGGGTGTGCTGCTGGAGGACTAAGGAGTACAAGCGTTATCAGACACCAGGAGGAAGGTCCTGTGGTGAGGATAAAGAAGGTGTTTGGAGGAGGCCATGGGGAAGTAACCCAGGGAGTTGTAGTTGTCATGCAGATGTTACAGGAGGCATTATAGACAGCTGCGATCCACAAGGCACTGAGCTGGAACCCGGAGTAGAGGGCGGGCCTGGGTTCCCCCCAAACCTCCCAACTCCTGATCAGACACAGGAGGAGTTGACCCAGACTGTGGGGAAGATCACTGAGGTGAGCAAATCTGCCAATAAGCGCAGGACCCACCAAGATAGAGGAGGAACTTTGTCACACACCATATGACCTCATTTTAAAAAGCAAGGTCTTTAAAGCTGCTTATGCTGAATGCAACTTTCACATGTCTTATAATAGACACGTTGAGTAATCTTGTATCACTGTTTTCTATTTAACAAGTTAATAATGTGCCAGCTCAAATCCTTCAGTTACTAACACCACTGGAGGGACTCATTAACCAACTTGAACACATACTAGGGGAATACTAATATTCATAATATACATTTTTATATTCATGTTGGTGTTTCTTGTATCCATGACTCAGTTAATATATTGGTTTAAACATTTGCTGGCAGATGATTTTCTCTTTCTCTGAAGATTTATACTGTGCACATCACCAGAGTAGCACCCTGGTGATGCTAAAGATGGCTTGTCATCATGCACAGCTACTTCTGGCTGTCAGCAGAGGGCTGTTTTGAAGGGAAAGCAATGCACTCAGCCCTCCTGAGTGCCTCATGTTGCTCAACAGTGACCCCTTCAGGAGTAACACTAATGATTCCCACCCAGTTCTCTTTGGCCAGAAGTTTGGGGGCTGCCTGCAACACATGGCTATGGGGGTAGTGGGTGAAATAGCACGGAGGTTTTGAATGGTATAGAGTTTCTCTGGCCCAGTGAGTACAATCACCCCAGAAAAAAAAAGACAAGAAATCCCAAAAGCAATGGAACATAACATAAAGCGGCCACACTGGGTCAGACCAAAAGGTCCATCTAGCCCAGTATCCTGTCTGCTGACACGGACCAATGCCAGGTGCCCCAGAGGAATGAACAGAACAGACAATCACTGAGTGATCTAACCCCGTCGCCCATTCCTGACTGAAAGATATTTGTCAGACAACCCAATAAACATCATTATCTTTTTCCCCTCCCCTTCATCAGGGTAGTCTGGTCTGAGAACTTTCTCACCCCCTCTGTTTTTCTAGGCTCTCCTTTCCCGGTAATCAAAATGTACAGACTCAGCAGGGATTTGTGTTAGCTACCCATGTGCTGACTCAGTTAAAAAACAATCAGTTCAGTGGGTACTTGAGAGCCGGAATCAGAACCATGTTTCCAGTTGAAGTGAAGAGGAGCTTGTGGTACTATGATTAAGACCATGTATGGGGAGACTTGAGTGGGTACAGCAATGGCTGCTACCATTACTAGGTTTATATGGCAATGTAAGTTTCCTCTGGCAGGAAAAATACCATTTCACCCAACACTTGGGGTGGATGTTGCCGGGAACTGAATAATGTGAGTGAAATTAATTCTAAGTTGGAAGTGGAAGAGGCAGAGAAGATCAACACAAGAAGCTCAGCTTATCCCTCCTAGGAATGTGGAAGCTGAGGATGCGGTGAAGACACTGAAGAACAATAAACCCCCCAGAGTGGGCAACACACCCGCAGAGATAATTAAAAGTGGTGGCAAGCCACTCATCTCGGCATACCGCAAACTTTGTCCATGTGATTTGGGAGTCTGGAAGATGGCTCAAGACCTGGACAAATCCCTGATGGTTCCTATTCATAGAATATAAAAATAAGATTCGCTCTAGGAATTATTTGGGGGAATTCTATGGCCTGTGTTATACATAAGGTCAGACTAGATGATCACAATGGTCCCTTCTGGCCTTGGAATCTAAGGAAGTGTCTGTTTCTGGAAATTACCACTCAATCTCATTGACACGTTGTAGCAAAATACTGTCACCCATCACCCTCAAGCGAATTGTTCCCAAGATAGAGAACTTTCTGACTGAAGAACAAACTGGGTTTAGACTCACACGAGGGACAGTGGAGGAATAATTCAGTCTGCAGGTGCTATGCATGAAGGTGCTGGAGAACAATAGGAGGTGCTCCATGTCGTCATGGATTTTGTGAAAGTATTTGACAGCATATGGCACAAACCTCGTTAGGCAATCCTGCAGCTGGCAGTAGATGGTGAAACTGTAATAAGGCTGAACATCTCTATAGGAGTGCGATAGCTTTGGGGGTTGGAGGTGAGCACAGTTGGTTTGACTTTAGTGCAGGTGTCAGACAGGGCTGCTTGCTCTCACTGACCCTCTTCAACTGTTATCTTGAAGGCATCTTAAGAAGAGATGCCGATGGAAGCCTACATGAAGGTGTGTACTTGTCAATGGACGAACAATTATTCATCTGTGCTTCGCCAATGATACTGACCTGACTGGATCATTGCAGGAAGAGGTGCAACAATTTCTAGACAGAGTAGTGGTGGAAGCAAAGAAGTTAGGTCGAAAGGCATCACACGAAAAAGCAGACCATGATCACGTTTAAGACCACTAAAAAGGCAAAGGTATTCCTGCACAGATCTGAAAAGGCAATGGAGTGTGTTGAATGCTTCAAATACCAGGGTAGCATGACTGCCAGGAATGCTAAACAGCATTTAGAGATCAGGCATAGAAAGGGACTCGTGACACCCACCCACATTTAGAGAAGCAATGATATTACCAGCAAGTGTAAAATGAAATTGCTGCAGTCTCTTGTCTTCAGCTTCTTGCTACATGCCTCAGAGACACAGATGTTAAAGAAACAGGACATTAGGAAGCTTTTTGCCTTCGAATTGAAATGCTCCAGGCAATTGCTGCCCATTAGTTATAGTTCATACAAATTTACAGCATAACTGGAGTGATACCTGTTATTGAGACAATCAGACAAAGACAACTTGAATGTGTGGGACACATGGGTTGGATGAGTGGAGGAAGATTGCTGAAGCAAGCTTGTCAGGGACTGGTGCCAGGGGTAGAGGGCACTCACAGTGAATGCGGTTCAGCAAAATGGCTGCCTGGCTGGGATACAGGTTGGTGCACTTGTTAAGGCTGTGTGAGGGCCACAAAATGTGCAGGAAGATTTCTGGCCAATGACTCATGTGCTGAGGTTACTGTTCATTGTGACATGACTCTGTGGTGCTTTGCACAAGGAGAGAATGTATATAGCTAAGTGACTTGGAGTGTTTAAATCAAGACTAGGAGTCTTGGCGAAATATCTGCTCTAGTTCATCTGCAGATTTTTGGGTTCAATTCAGGAATCATTGGGTGAAATTCCTGTGCTATGCAGGAAGCCTGTGCCATACAGGGGGTCAGACTAGGTGATCATAACAATCGCCCCTGAATGTACATTATACATTACAAAATCTGTCAAACCAACAGGTCCTTGCTTCAGAAAGTCCAGTGTCTACCAGTACTAGAGGGTACAATGAAATGCAAAACAATACAGAACTAACTGTGTGGTTGGTGGTTTTATGGACTATCGCACTTAGGAGGCGCACACACAGTACGCTGGTAAACCCCAGCATAAGAACAATGATGAAAATATACAGATGGTTGATGGAAGAGACACATCGGCTTGTCCAGGCCATCACCCAGGGACCAGTACCTGATATTTTCTAGTGTCCTATCTCGTTTATTTCAGAGAGTCCCAAGTAACAGGGCTTCCCCCACTCTCACTGGGAGGCCATTCCACAGATGCGTACATCTCTCTGTGAGGAAATGTTTTGCAATGGCAACGTGATTTTTCTCTTCCTTAATTTTACCCCATTACTCCTAGTTACACTCCCTGGATCCCACAACATAATTCCTGTTCCTTCTCAGGGTTTGCACCTTTCATATCTGTAGCCGGTTTCCTTGTTACTTCCTCCTCCTCTCTTAGCAAAACTGGCTGTATTTAGCACTTAGCTCCTTTTTATTTGTTGGTCTGTTTCTTTAAAACCAATGTGATTTGGGGGTTGCAGACGCAGAAGCATCACATTGTGGAGAGGGCCGAGCGTCCCGCCTTGCATGGCAATGGAGAGACCACAGCTGGTAGATTGCAGTCAAGGATGGGCACCACATTAGCTGCAAGGTACGACCAGTGGCAAGTAGTTCAGAGAAGAGCAACCCAAGCGATCGGGGGCTGGCGAGTTGGAGGGATTAGGAAAGATTAAAGGAGCTACCTCTGTCTACTTTGGGTAAGGGATGCCTCTGCACAAACACAAAAGCTTCCCACGTATATATGGGGGGTGTAAGCACGGAAGAGGGAGAGGAAAGATTAGGGTGACACAATGAGTCACAGCTAAGAGGAACAGGATAAATCTGAGCAAAGGAAAATTTAGGATGAATATCCGGGGAAACTTCTCAACAGTGAGATGTCTTCAGTTGCGGGATTGTCTCCCCAGAGAAGTGTCAGAGTCCTATTGCTTGATACATTTAAAAGTACACTGAATAAAGCACAATGAAATGTCCTGTCAGGGCCAATCCTATATTGGGCCAAGCGAGCTAGCTTAGAGGTTGAGGTTCTGCTATGTCTTCTCCCACTCTAACTCCTGTGAATCAGGCCCTAGAGAGAGACAATCAGTGATGTCTACTGATTAAAAAAAAATAAAATAAAGCCCTTTTAAATCTGCAGTATATAAAATAAAAACCCTTTATTCATATTGTACCTTCCAGGATACCTTTTTATCTTGACATTCTAATACCATCCAGGCAAAAAAAAAAAAAAAAAAGATCAACCCTTATGGTTTATATTTCCACCACGAATCCTGGTAAAAAAATATTATACCGTTGGGTGTCGTTTATTCTTTATATTTTAATGGCTATAGCAAAAATACTGCTTAAGTAAAAAAAAGTTGAATACTTTTTACAGCTATGTCATCATAGGAAAGCTGTGTTTCTAAGTGAGAGTATCATCGGCTCTGAAATGGGACTTTTTAAAGTGTAAAAAAAACCCACCCCATCAAAATCTCTTTGCCGGTATTTTAACTAATAGGCTTTCGGCATATAAAGGACTGGCTCTGATCCCTCGTCGGGCCACCCAGTACTGAGCGACTCCACACGTGTCTTGAACTTCTAAGTGTAAATGGAAAAAACATCTACAATAAAGTGTTACTCCTGGAGGAACAAACCTCTGATACAGTAAGTCTCCCCAAGCACAACCACACCTGTTGAAAGGTGGAGGGTCAGTTTTGCATGTAGGATTTTAACTTAAAATACCTTAGGCATGAAATCATATGGAATGGAGCTGGCTGAAAAATGGAACTTTTGTCCTGCAGGAAATGCTGAGATTTTTAAATGTGCTTTCATCCTGAATCAGAATAAAAAGTCAAAATTTAAAGACACTTTTGCAAAATGAAATATTTAGTTTTATAAAGTTAAAATGTTTTGTTTAAACATTGTATTTTAAAGTCAAAATTAAGTCACAAGGAAACATATTGATGTTACCAAAACTACATGTTCTGATAATTGTCTGTTAAAAAAATTGACGAACAATATGTTCAAGATGTTTTATTTTGTTGAATCTGCATTTTCTGATGGGAAAACTGTTCCACTGGAAAAATTTCAGTCAGCTTTAATATGTAATCCTTGCGATTCATGATTTGTTCGGGTTCAGACAGAGTGCTCAGTGCTCCACAGAACACACAGGGTCTGAACTGCTTTCCACTTATACCACAAGCACAAAGGAAATGCAGGGCAAACAAAGGCCAATGTGCTATGTTGCAATGAATTGCCAGGCTGGGGTCAGGTCCATATCCCAGGGAGTCCAGTATCCTGTCTCTGACAGTGACCAGCTCCACCTGGTTCAGCGTAAGGTGCAAGAAATCCACAACAGTAGGTGTGGGATCAGCTACTCCCCTTGAAGGTCTCAGGTGCATCTCTAAGAGTTAGAAGCTGACTAAGTTGGTTTATCCCTGCCAACGTTTTGGTAGCATTAGCTACTATAACTCTTGCTATACTTTTTATCCATATAAAGATCCAATCTCCTTTTGGGTCTTTACTAAATGATTGGTCTCAATGACATCCTGTGGCAATGAGTTCCTCAGTCTCATTACTCACTGTGCGAAGAAATCTTTCCTTTTATCAGTTTTGAATTTGCCATTCAATTTGTTGTAATTGAATATCCCCTTCGGATGAGAGAGGGAGAACAGGAGACACTGACGTCAGTGGAGTTACTCCTGATTCATGCTGGTGCAAAGGAGAAGAGAATCAGTTCCTCTCTGCCTCCGTCTCCTCCTTGCTCTCCCCCCCCCCCATCTTAACTATTCTTATTTGCTTTCCCGGTTTTCAACCTTGTTTTTATTCTCTCTTTTTCTGCCTCTGTCTTTCTCCCCAGCGTCAGGACTCTCCCATTTGCTTTTCCATTCTCTCTCTCTGCCTTCTTTTCCCTTTTCTTTCTCCATCACGGGTTTCACTCACTGCTGCAGCACCTCCTGTTGGCTGTCACAGGAATTAGCTCCGCTAGCCAGTGCGCCCTCTCCTGGTGGTGCCTCACCCGTCATCATCACCATCTGCAGATGCACCTCAGTCCAACTGCTGCAGTGTCCTCTGCCCACAGCCATGTCATTGTTTGTGTTTTCCCCCTTCCAGGGCTGCGTGGGGCAGGACGTATCTCAGTTCTAGAGTCTAGACACTTCTCCAGTGCTGGGTGGGAGACCTGGGCCCACCCTCTACTCCAGGTCCAGGCCCAGGGATCCTGTAGCTAGCAGCCTCCTGCTACCTCTCCTTAATTTCTCACCAGTGCTGCTTCCATTCCCTGGGCCATTTCCCCTGGGCCCCAACACCTTCTTCACCCTCTTCTCAGTGCTTTGAGACTGCAAGTCCCAACAGCCAGCCAGGAGCTCGCTCACTCTCTAGCCCCCTAGTCCTTGCTCCCAGCTGCCCTGTCTGGGCTGAGCCCTCTAGGAACCCAGTCCTCTCCCTAGGGCTCCCCGCAGCAACTGACAGCCTCTGCCCCGGCAGCTCTGTTTATAGGGGTTACTGGCTCCTGATTGGTTGCGTCTCACAGCCTCTATCAGATTGGCTGCTCCATGCGCAGCCTCCCTAGGCTGCTTTTAACCCCATCACACTCCCCATCTCCCCCTCAGCGCCCTCGCTGGATTTTGCTCTCTCTTTGTCTCTTCTGCACTCCACCCCGGCATCTGCCCTTCCCTGCCCACCCCCGGCACTTACCAGAAGGACCTGCATTGGGAGGATTTGGCTGGTCCCTCTGTGTGGCTCCCGTGCACCTGTGAAAGCAGAACCCCGGCTCCTATTGGCAGGGAGGCTGCTGCTTCAAGACAACAGGGAAAGAATCTGGGTGGGGGTCTTAAAAGGAGCTCCCAGCTCCTCTCCAGCTTCAGCCCCCATAAGGGAGTGCTTCAGTATCGGGCCATACTTGTGGCAACTTCACTGTCCTTCCCTCCAACCTCTGCTGGTGTCTCTTGTTGCTCCAGCCACTCCTCTCCCTCCCTCTCTCCTGGGCACATACCAGAGATGGGGAAGGGACACTCTTTTCTGCCTGCCCAAAGCTCCCTTGGATTTTTTTAACACCCCCCCACACACACACACACACACACTGCTCCCAGCACCAGGTTTGCGGGTTTAGTGGTGCCCAAAGTCAAGTGTAGCTGGGACCTCAGTGAGGCAGGTTCTCGCCACCCTCCAGGGGAGCTGCCCCTAAGGCTGGAAGAGTCTGGCCTGAATCAAGCTGAGTGTCCCTTTAAAACCAAGAAGAGAATAAGTGGCCAAGGGCGAGAGAGCCATCCTCTCCGGCCTGGCTGGCTCTCTGCGCAAAGCTGGCCCTTCTCCCTGTGAAGGACCCTGGCTTACGTTCTTGAAGAAGTCCTGTTTGAAATGCCAGACCTCCCCTAAACACTGTCACTCTGGAGATGCTGGCTGCCATGCAGAAACATAGCAAAGTCCACAAAAATTCATCACACTTGTGACCCAGGTCTGAACTAAGAGACAGGTCCCCCCCGCTGAAAAGGCCAGTGTAGTAATGTGCTACCTTATCTCGAGTGTCACTGACTTTGGTCTATTTAATTTTCCCTTTGATTTTAATATAGATTTATTGAAAGTTTCAGTTATCAAAACAAACTGCAGGGGCAAATTGGTGTTCTTCTGCAGCCATACAAGCACCTATAAAGCTGCCAGTGTCTGAAATAAATGGTGCTATATGGGAGGTCAGTTATTGCAATAGAAATTCCCTTGGGATTTGCACTGTGCAGTTTAATATTTTTCTTATTACCCTTTTTCTTTACTGATATTTATGCCTTTCTCTTTAAATTTAAAACAACACACAGCCATCTGCCAAAACAAGACACTGTTATAAAGTCACCTCTGATAAACCTGTGAATAAGCACTCTCCCCTTAAAGCCCTGGCAAACCTTGACAGGTCTCCCTTAAAAAACAATAGGGGAACAGGGACAGGGAGACTGAAAAAGTAATTTTTCTTCCTACAAAGTTTGCAAGAGAGAGGCCAGCTCCTTGGTTGCTGATTTCCAGATGACTTGTTAATTTAAGAGATCCCCACAAAGGCCTCCTCTTCTTAATTCTGTCCTATTGGGATGTTGTGTGTCCCCAACTGGCTGTCCTGTAGGTCCTATAAGACATGCACAGGCACCTTCCAAAAATGTCCCCCACGTGTAGTCCCAGCAAGAGTCAGACATTTAAAAGATACATAATTGGGGTATTTGTTCATAGATTCCAAGACTAGTAAGGACCCTTGTGATCATCTAGTCTGACCTCCCGTATATAACACTGGCCTCATTCAAGACCATGGCTTGTGCTAGGGACTGTACAAAAACATAATAACAGACGGTGTCCCCGCTCCAAAGGGCTTACAGTCCAGACAAGACGGACAGAGTGGGAGAAAGGAGAACCGAGGCACAGAAAGATTAAGTGATTTACCCGAGGTCACGTGGGAAGTCTGGAACAAAGCTGGAAACCGAAGCCCGGTCTCTCCCGTTGCAGTCTAGTGCTGTATTCCAGGACCATCCTTCCTTGGTGGGACATGCTTGGATCTTGCTGAAGAAACACGAGTAGGCTGGCAGCAGGTTCTGAAAAACAACAGGGCTTGCTAGGAATAAAAAGATAACGCCAAACTGAAGAGCCAGCTTCGCTGGTAATTGCAATAAAGTGCTATGCCCTAGTGCATTGAATCATCCCCAGCATCCTCAGCTGTCAGTCACATTTGGTCACCCTGGCTTGTGATGCCAGGACAGAGCGTTTCTGGATCTTGCCCATGCTGGTCATGGATGGTGGTGGTTGCCAAGTGCTCCAGCTCTTGAAAAGCATCTGCTGCTTGAGCCAAGGAGATACATCACATGAAGATGCTACGAGTGGCTTACACTCTGTTTGTTCCTCTGTACACTCTGTTTTTTCCTTTTTTTTACCAGTCCCTGGTAAGCCACCTGGGACAACATGCTATGGGCTTCCAGTCACCCCCGGGGAACTGAGGTCACACACCACGGCTACCTGCAGCTTCTCTAGGGCCTCTTCTTAAGAGATTGGTCATAAAGACATAAGAATGGCCATACTGGGTCAGACCAAAGGTCCATCCAGCCCAGTACCCTGTCTGCCAACAATGGCCACTGCCATGTGCCCCAGAGGGAATGAACAGAGCAGGAAATCATCAATTGATCCATCTCCTGTCACTCATTCCCAGCTTCTGGCAAACAGAGGCTAGGGACACCATCCCTGCCCATCCTGGCTAATAGCCATTGATGGACCTATCCTCCAGGAATGAGAATGTTTCCAGGCACAAGGGAATTCCCAGGTGGTGACCAGCTGGCATTATGTGTACCCCAGCATAAAACCAGTATAACCGAGTGGAGAATCAGGACTGTCCTAACTAGGTCTAAGTTGGGTGATTCTGAATGGATAGAAAAGAGTCTTATTGCTTGTAATCACTGACCTCTGAGGTCACAAAGCCAGGGTGGGTTGTCAGTGGTACCAACATGCACAAGGTAATCTCCTGTGGATAGCTGAAGCATAAAGCCTCTGTTGATCATCTGTAATGGAGGTGTGGGGAGAATGTTTTGAAAGACGACTTGAGTGAAATAAATCAGTTTTATTTAGGACTTTTGATGAGCTATGGAGCCTTTGCTGCTGGTTTGCTTAGAGATAGGCCTGAGCTGCGAATCTAGGACCCAAATCCAAATTTTCCCGAATCTGGAAGGTGTTTGGAATAGGGGTTTGGTTCAGGACCATTTCAAAATCCAATAGCTGGAGTATGAAGCTAGACAAATTCAGGCTAGAAATGAGGCTCAGCTTTTTAGTAGGGAGGGTAGTTAACCATTGGAACAACTCACCTAGGCCCAGGATGGATTTGCCATCACACAGAGTGTGTAACTGGAGGGCAGCAATCTTATAAATGCACTAGCTCAACCGAAGGTTATGAGTTTGATGCAGGAATCACTGGCTGAAATTCTAGAGCCTCTGTAAGGCAGGTGGTCAGATGAGATAAGTGTCCCTTATGGCCTTATAATGTATTAATCTGGTTTTGGGTTGCCCCTGTTCTGATCCAAGTTCCATTTTATCTCAATCACCAGAGCAGAGTGTGAAAAATCACATATTAAAGTTTAGTTCTGTCATCTAGATTTAAACTAGTCAGAGATCCAGTAACCTCTTTATTAGCGATTTCAGATGTTTCTGAGTAGGTCTGCTTTAAAAAACGTGCACGCACATACATTCACATACATACATACTTAAAAAAAGAAAGAAATTAATTGAAAATCCCTCTGAATTTGGAGGAAAAGAAGCAACACAACTTGGCAAAATTTCTGGCAGATTTTGCAAATCTTTAGTAATAATTCAGCAGAGAAGAGAAGACCAGTACACTAGAAGCATCAGTGTTAACAAGTCAGTGACACATGTGCTGCCAGATTGTCTGGCTTGGTGACAGTTGCTAGCATCCCCATTATTGGTAAAATATTGCAGGTGTGTTTCCGTGCATCTCTGCAGTTTATTACTTCAGGTCACCAATGTTTCCTGTTATGGCATACGACTTCTGGGGGTGAGGAGGTGCCAAATGGCTTGCCAGCCCCATGTCTTGTTTCACTGAGGAGACTGTCAGCCTGTGCCTCTCCAAAACATCTAATGCACTTTTGGGTGATAGAAATCACAACTAAATTACAGATCTGTTTCAGGTAGCCAGATGCGCAGATTGAACAGGGGTTGGCCAGGCCTCTGCATGATCTTTTGCGTAATTATAAGTCAATTAATCTGTGTGTTGGGTGAGTTTTCATCTCTCTCTGTTGCTCTGCTGCTCTCTTTAACGTATCTGTCTTGCACGGTCATTCTTATTTCCATTCCTGGCTTTCACTTGCATGTCCTCTCTTTCCCTCCCTCCTTATTGATTTCTCCCTTCCCCCTCTTGTCCTTGTCACGGTCCCAATTTCCACCCCCTAAAAGAAGGTGACGACCTTCCATTGACTCCAGTGGGATCTAGGTTATTCTGTCACTCCACCCTCTATTGCTCTCCTCTTTGAAATTATATGTGCCCCGCTTGGGTGGACTGGAGCAGGGTCAGGCTGCAAGGAGCCCTTCCCAGCAGAGCCAGCTTGGAGAGAGAGAGGATTAGAGTCTCCCTGTACTCTGGCGTGCTAGGGGAGCTGACGCCTAGTGTGATGGCCATCCTCTTGGCCGACACACCAGGGGCTGAATTGCGGACCTCCAGAGTGAAAAACATTCATTACTACAGCTTGTGCTAACGAGCCAAGCCTTTGTAGCTGGGGCTGTTATATCTGAAATCCTCCGTGTATGGGGCACTGAGGGCGACCTGTGACACACGCTCATCACTGCCTGTTTTACCACTTGGCCCCATGGAGGCTATGGGTGGGGCCAAGTGTGGGGCTCCTGCAATGGCCATGCTGGGTGAAAAACCTGTTAAAGACTCCCTCTGATCCAGTTGTTAATGCCTTCTCCCAGCTCAGACAGCGGGAACCTCTCCCTCAGTCCCCAACAGTGGGCCGTCAGTTTCCCATTTGCTGTCTTTGGGTGAAACTCACTTCTGGGCAAAGGGCCTTGCCACTGAAGTCCCACCTACACCATGTGGCCAAGCGCCACTGAAGTCCCGCTAGTGCCAAAATCAGGACTTAAGCGGTGCCTGGCTCTTGTGCTGAGCCTCTTGATGCGGTGAAGATCACCTTCTCCCCAGTCTCCTCCCTCCCCCGAGCTGGATATCTGTGCACCTGCTAATGCTCTCTTCGTGTTTCTGGTAACGCCACCTCTTGTCCTCCTCGTTCTCCACTTCTTACCATTCAACTCCCGACACCACTTGTATGAAAAGCCCTGCCCGTTAGCTCACCTGACACTGCCAGGTGAGAAATGAGCCTGCAGTGCCACATCCCCCCCTTCACATCTGCCCCCACTTTACCCAGACGTCTCCTAGCAAGGCAAAGCTTTCAACCTCACTGGATAGGTACGTGGAGGAGGGAAGAGCGGAGCTGAGGTTTGGGAGAACATTGTTGTGAATCAAAGTAATTTCCTTCAATACCATGCTAAACGGGGGGTGGGGACTGTAAAAAGGCAGGAACCTGTGTGAACAAGGTCAAATTAAATCACATTTCCAGGCTGGGGAAATTACTTTTGCCTGAAGCAAGAGAGAACGGCACGTGGCATGAATGAAGGAGATGAGGCTGATGCCATCGGGCTTGCTGCACTCATATCCAGTTAATGCAAGATGGATGGAATTTGTAATTAGCCCATTGAAATATGTCTGTGTGGCACACCAGCCGAATGCTTTGCACTGATGGGATGTGCAGAAGAAGGAGCAAATGAGACCTGGTTTCCAACCAATCACTCCAGACTGGGCACAATTTGTGTCTGTGTCAATGGTCCTGCTTCTGTGGCTCACAGCTTATCAACAGCATCACCTCCTCAGTGGCAGGGAGTAACCATGGAAGCTTTCGCCACCAAGACAACACTAGCCTGACCTTGCTCCTTTTCATGTCAGTGGGAGCAGGATTAGACCCTGCATGAGCTCAAGTTTCCTAAAATAGCACCCTCATTTTCACAGCTTAATTAACTCCACCACCACCAAACCTAAGCCTGCTTCATGGTGACACTAAACTGGGAGGAGTGGTAGATACGCTGGAGGGTAGGGACAGGATACAGAGAGACCTAGACAAATTAGAGGATTGGGCCAAAAGAAACCTGATGAGGTTCAACAAGGACTAGTGCAGAGTCCTGCACTTAGGGCGGAAGAATCCCATGCACTGTTACAGACTAGGGACCAAGTGGCTAGGCAGCAGTTCTGCAGAAAAGGACCTGGGGGTTACAGTGGACGAGAAGCTGGATATGTCAACAGTGTGCCCTTGTTGCAAGAAGGCTAACGGCATTTTGAGCTGTATAAGTAGGGGCATTGCCAGCAGATCGAGGGATGTGATCTTCACCTCTATTTGGCATTGGTGAGGCCTGATGTGGAGTACTGTGTCCAGTTTTGGGCCCCACATTACAAGAAGGATGTGGAAAAATTGGAAAGAGTCCAGCACAGGGCAACAAAAATGATTAGGGGACTGGAGCACATGACTTATTGAGGAGAAGCTGGGGGAACTGGGATTGTTTAGTCTGCGGAGAGAAGATGAGGGGAATTTGATCGCTGCTTTCAACTACCTAAAAAGGGGGGTCCAAAGAGGATGGCTCTTGACTTTCTCATGGTAGCAGATGAGAGAACAAGGAGCACTGGTCTCAAGTTACCGTGGGAAGTTTAGAATGAATATTAGGAAACCCTTTTTCACTAGGAGGGTGGTGAAGCACTGGAATGGGTTACCTAAGGAGGTGGTGAATCTCCTTCCTTAGAGGTTTTTAAGGTCAGGCTTGACAAAGCCCTGGCTGGGATGATTTAGTTGGGGAGTCCTGCTTGAGCAGGGGTTGGACTAGATGACCTCAGAGGTCTCTTCCAACCCTGATATCTATGATTCTATGACAGGGAATGCAGAGAGAGAGCAATGTTATTCTTCATGAAAGTGCCCATAGACTCTGGTGGGTATGGTAAGTATCTGATGGGGATGGATGGAACACTTTGAAGCCTAGAAGCAGTTTGTCTCTCCGTATACACATCTAATAAACACCTGGTGTTTCACAAATCACGGTGGGTCTTGCAAAATATGCTGATGAGTTCACAAGCCAATACAAAACTGGTTACTGTAGTACAAGTGTATCTTAGCAAGATCATTTGATAATTCAGCCTCCACTGCCACTAGAGGTAGATGCAATTCCAGTTTGCTGGAGTTATGCCAGCAGAAATTGCCCGAGGTTGAACTATAAGGCAAGGCCAGGAAAGTGTCCCTGTCCAGTAAACTCTAAAGACACATCACAGACACCTGGTGAGTTTTTAAAAAAATAATATTTAATTGATTTAAAATGTTCATATCATTTCAATCATTCTGCCTTACCTGGTGTCTTTTGCCATCTATCCAGTCACTTGTACGTTGCCACTCGACAGTCATTTAGATCTAATAACAATTAGTGAATGGAAACAACAAGGTACATAAACCGTGATGAATTTAACCCTTTAGGTCCAACTCCTCAAACTGGATTCTTGGAGCCAGACTCTTGCACCCAGGGGAGCCCCACAACGTCAATGGAGCTTCAAGCCATGCAGATCCCATTGTGGAATGGGGCCTTTTTGCTTCCCTTTTATCAATTCTCACAACTCCATCTCTAAAAAGGGAAAGAGCAAAAAATACATAAACAACGGTCTTCATTTGTCTGTGGAAAATACGTACAGTAGTGGACATTCACAGTCTCATGCGCGCAGCCGTAGAGAGGGAGAAGGTATAGACTGCAGAGGATCAAACTGTCCAGCCCCGAAATCATCTCCATGAGAAACAAAGAAGAAAAAAAATCTGTTAACAAACTACTGACTTCATCCAGCAGTTCATACACATTAGGACAAAGTCTCGCACTACCCATCTTACCAAATACCCTTTCAGTAAGCAGTTAAGCTCCATGTTCTGTGACAAAGGATTTGTTCCCAGTTCCTGTTTTGGTGTCTCTCCACAGGAGACATGGTTCCTACTGACGTGACCTGAAAAAGCTTCAGGTCCCACCCAGAGCCCTCCAAGATAGCACTACCACCGTTGGGTTAGAGTGGCAGTAGAAAACCTGCAAACGCAAGGCTGGACATTTGAAAATATTAAGATGTATTTGTGTGTAGCCTCATTAGTGTGCATGGTGCTTCCTAGACGTGTGAAGACAGGTACCCTCCTCAACAAGTTTACAAACTCAGCACAGAGAAAGGAGAGGGTAAGGCCGGTATGTAAAGGGAACGGCTTTCAAGTGTTCACTCCTTTGGCGCCAACCTGGGACATGGAGGCCTAATTCTCAAGAATGCTGAGGGCTTGCAGTTCCCATTGATTTCTAAAGAGCTATGGGAGGAACATAAGAATTTTTAGACTGGATCAGACCTGGTCCATCTAGACCAATAGCTTGTCACTGACAGTGACCAGCACAGGTGGTCCAAAGGAAGATGCAAGAAATCTTGCAGGATCAGCTACACTACAGGCTAGCCTGCCCTCAGGGTAAATTTCCTCTTATACCAAAGAGCTACTGATTTCCGGACTGCAGAGAGTTTATATCCCTTCCAAAATCTCAGTGGATTTGTTTTTTTAGTATTTACTATTATAATTCTGGATATTGTTATCCATTGTGATAGACCCAGGCCAGTTGGGAACCACAGATTAGTTGAAGGGAGATATACTGGCCATCGGATCAGCAGTTTTCTGTTCCCTGATGACCAGAGCAGGGGCGCGCCAGGCTAATGAGAACACCTACTCCAATTACCTGTAAGAGTCAGGTGAGGCTGTTAAGCACCTGACTCTAATTAGACCCCTCTGATGCTATAAAAGGGCTCACTCCAGTCAGGTCAGAGGAGCCAGAGGAGAGGAATTGCATGTGAGGAACTGGGAGCAAGAGGTGTGCAAGAAGCTGAGAGTGAGTAGGCTACTGCTGGAGGACTGAGAAGTACAAGTGTTATCAGACATCAGGAGGAAGTCTGGTGGTGAGGACAAAGAAGATTTGGGAGGAGCCATTGGGAGTGCCCAGGGAGTTGTAACTCTCGTGCAACTGTGCCAGGAGGCACTCTAAACAGCTGCAGTCCGCAGGGCCCTGGGCTGGAATCCGGAGTAGAGGGCGGGCCCGGGTTCCCCCCAAAACCTCCCAACTCCTGATCCAACGCAGGAGCAACTGACCTGGACTGTGGCTTCTACCAGAGGGGAAGGTCTCTGGGCTGTTTCCTGACCCACAGGATGAATCTGTGAGGTGAGCAAATCCACCAATAAGCGCAGGACCCACCAAGGTAGAGGAGGAACTTTATCACACCATATACGTGTTGAATCCCTTTCTGAATCCTGCAAGTTCTTGGCCTCAGTGCTATCTTGTGGCAATGAGTTCCACAGGCCAATTGTGCATTGTGTGAAAAAGTATTTCCTCTGACACTCAAACTAGGCCCCCATAGGTAGTAGACAATATGGAAATGTGGGTCATTGTGACTGGGTTGTTAATGTCTGGCATGCAGCTCATTAGTTCCACATTTGTTTGTGTTGTGAATAATGTATTGGGAGTTAATACAAGCTAGACTAAAGGGCTGACATGAGGCAAGAGAGTGAGTGTGTGCAGGGAGAGGAGAGGATCTGAGCAGAAGACTAACAAAAAGAAGCACAGAGTTTCTAGGAGGGGCTAGCAGGAAAACAGTGGGGCTGGCTGGTGTGCTAGAGCAATGGTTCTCCATCGGGCTACATGTACCCCTGGGGGTACATAAAGGTCTTCCAGGGGGTACATCAACTCATCTAGATAGTTTCACAAAAGGTTACATCAAAATCACTAGCGAAGTAAGTGCAAACTGAAATTTCATACAGACAAAATGAAAGAGTAAGCAATTTTTCAGTAATAATGTTCCGTGATGCTTCAGTATTTTTAGGTCTGATTTTAGGCAAGTAGTTTTAAAGTGAAGTGAAACTTGGGGGTGGGGTGTGTGTACACAAAACAAATCAGACTCCTGAAAGGGGTACAGTAGTCTGGAAAGGTTGAGAACCACTAGAGGAGAGTGGCTACTTCAGGTACTGAGCAGTCAGGAAAAGGGAGAGTCGCTGCACGTGAAGCAATGAAGGGAATCTATTTCAATATGAAAGTTCTGCCACATGGCCTTGGGATGATATTGTATCTCTTAAGAAAACATGTTCTCAGATACTAAGGTGATGAAGGACATGCAAGAACCTACATAGACCGATAGATGTTAAATTTAATATAAAATCTGGCTTGACCCATTCACACCTCATCTTGAGACTCACACTGTAGTCTTTAGCACTTACACAGTGCTCTGTAATGCAGTGCTTTGAATCCAGCTCCCATGTCTTTCCACTGATGTTATTGGAAGCCGGACCAGGCCCTCATTGGCTGATGCCACTGTTCAGAGCCTGCCTTCATCACAGAGTTATGAGATGCACTCTACAAAGAACAGCGACATTCTAATTTTTTAAGAATAAATCATGCCAGCTGTCTGCAAAGCCAGAGCTCCAGGTTCCATCACCATGAACAGTGAGACATTGACGCACAGCAGACTCTACCCTGGGGAAAGGATGTTCCCTGGTGGAGAAAGGGGTCCGGTGGCTCTGCTGCAGCACACTTCCCTTCTCCCAGTCCCCACGAGGGTAGCTTATGGTCCGTGGATCTGTGAGGGGTAGGGAAGTACCAGGGATGGGGAGGAGGCAGCCCTGTGTTGGGTGGGGGCAGAGCTAGGGAGATGCATACTGTCCCTATCACAAAGATCACCTCCAGTGTAATGGCCTAGCTGTCTGCATGGATGTCCTAGGCCTCAGGTGACTCTCAGATGATCCACAGAATTTGAGTGTGGGCCCTATGGGGAATAATTGGGCAGGAACTCCTCCCCTCGGCTGCTTCCTCTCAGCTTTGCTACAGAAAGGTTGACCCAGCCAGGTATTTGGAAAGAGGGCTTTGTGCGGAATCTCCCGAAAGGCCCAAGACCATCTGAGATCAGTTTGTTTTTTTCAGACTGGGTTTCTCCCCCTCCCCGTCCCCCTTCAGGTTTAACCTCCAACTCTTATTAAACAAACATTCGTCCAGAGAAAGAAAGTATTTATTTATTTAGTTGGTTATGGAGAGCTATGAGCATACACAGCAATGCACAGCACGTACCAGAGGGCCTGATCCTATGAAGTGCTGAGTTCCCTCATCCCCCACTGACTTATTTATTTAGTTGGCTATTTTTTCTCAGGAATGAATACCATTTTGTTGGCATGACAACAGCGCTGTGGGCTACCATGAACGCTGGCTCATTAGCACCGCACCAGTGCATTGGACCATTGTGTGAGCCCTGGTCAGTCAATGTGGCGAAGGTGTGTGGGGGTTTCTGGTGCTATCTCACTGGCGCTGCAGGACTATTATCCGAGCAGCCACAGCAGTGAGCACTATAGTTCAGGCTGGACTTACAGGACTATCGCTCCAGCAAGGTGAAATTCACCTCCTGGCAGAAGGCCAGCAAAAGCGGTGGCCCACTTCATTCACTTCCACATACACCATGGATGTCACACTCAGACCTGATTTCACTCTGGGTGAATGTGGCCAGCATCCTAAGCCACGAACACTCTGCGGTCAGAATCCCAAAATGAAATCCTTTTGTATTCCACTGCAGCATGAAAAACACCTTTAGCAAAAGGCTAGAATATTTCTGTCTAAACACGACCCATTTCCACATCCTCAGCTGTCACTTATTATTACTGGAATGGCTGAGGCCACCTCGTACCTCCCTGAATTAGGTCCTTAGACTGTAAACTCTTTGGAATAAGCATCCTGTGGTTTTTTGGTCTGTTTTTTGTGGTAAAGCAACATCAAATCCGATAGATCCATACAAATATTATTAATAATGATATTGAGCCTGGTCCTGCAAAATCTCATTCAGGAGACTAGCCCTTCCTCACACGAGTTGTCCCATCAGTTCTACCCTCGCTGAGTGATCTCATGTTATACCCTAGCTACCCACAAGGGAGAGCCACCATAAAAGCTTGCTAGGTCTACTGGGCTGTAGGTTGGTGGGCCGACCTACACGGAAATACTATGCCACCAATCTTTAAAAGTGTCCAGCTCCCAGCAGAATGGCCCTTCACTTTTTCCTGGTGAGTCCTGTCACGGAGTCCCCGGGCGATGCTCTGGAACTGCTCCCCACTAAGCCAGTCAGGACTTTGGGGAGCCTCCTCTCCCTTGGAGCAGACTTGTTCAGGGCAAGAAGCTCACACGTCTTCACCTTCCTGGTCTTCTCCTTGGAGCATTCAGCATCCTCTGCCCCTCCGGGGCTTCCACAGCGAGCCCACCAGGCGGGGTCCTGGGGAAGCCACAGGGTTCTGCACCCCCACTTTGCAGTCAGACGTGACTCTTAGCCAGCAAAACAGAGGTTATTCGATGACAGGAACAGGGTCTAAAACAGAGCTTGTAGATACAGCGAACAGACCCCTCGGCCAGGTCCATTCTGGGGGGCAGTGAGCCAGACCAGGTCGCACTTCACTCCTCGTCCCCAGCCAGCTTCAGACTAACTCCCCTCCAGCCCCTCCTCTTTGCTCAGCTCCTTTCCCGGGCCAGGAGGTCACTGATCTCTGTGTCTCCAACACCTTCAGTTGGCACCTTTGCAGAGGAGGGGCCCAGGCCATCAGTTGCTAGGAGACAGAGTGCCCAGGCATTTAAGGTGCACTGGCCCTTTGCTCTGCAGCAATCACACACCCTTATCCACCACCTAGGATACTTAAGAACTGCCTAGGGACACTGAGGCCACACACAGTATTTAGAGCACAAATTAGGAACAGTCCCAGTTCGTCACATCCCAAGACCTGGGATGTGGTCAGTGATGATTGGTGCTTAAGTTCCTCTAAGCTGCGCAGCCATGTCGTGCTGCCCAGCAGTGTATGAAGCACCGCACAAGTGTTCAGGCTAGAGGAGAGAGATGTCTCTCCCAGCCCCAGACCTCACAACGGGGGAGAGGGCTCCCACCGATCCAGCCCAGCCCAGACCTTCCGTAGCCAGGGGAGAGGTGCCCAACCTAGCCGGACTGGACCTGCTGTGGCCGAAAGAGGCGCCCTCTCCCCCAGCCCAGGTGCTGCTGCGGTGAGAGAGGGTGGAGGAGTCCTCTCTCCCCACCGTAGTCCCAGGGTAGCTGCACCCCAAACCCCCATTCCCAGCTCCCCCAGCCAGAACCCTCGCTCCACCTGCACCAACCCTCTGCCCCAGCCTATGAGCCCCCCAACACTCCGAAGCCCTCAGCCCCACCCCCATCCCATGAATTTTGTTCTGTGCACTGATATGAAGGTGACGGTCACACAGGGTCGGTCACACGTCACTCCATATTGGTGACATAACAAAATCAATTCCACACACAGGTGGGAAAAATTAGAGGAACCCTGAACTGGTTCTGCCAGGTAACTGCAAGGCAGCGCTGATGCGCTGGCTGCATAGTGGACATACCTGATTGAGTTGGAATCAAGGGCGGCTACCATGGATCGTACATCCAGCCTCGCATGGGGCAGTGAGGTGTCAGAAGACAGGCTGGCCAAGGCAGTGAAGTGACTTGCTGAGAGTAGACAGGATTCCCAATTCTGGGGTCCTGTGGAAAGTGTCTGTATTGTGGATAGCCGGCGAGATGCGTCCTCTTCTGGACTCTCTGCTACCCACTGCTCATCCCTCCAAATACCACTGCTCATCTGCCTTCCTCTCCTGCGGTCCAGCTCTGTCACTTCTCCTCAAGTCCCTGTGCTCTCTTCCTCTCTCCTTCAACAGCACACTTGCACTGGTCTGACCCCTCCCAAATCTCTGTTCCTTTATCCTTGGATTGTATCCTCTCCTCCACAGACCTCTCTGGCTATCTCACAAGATACTGTGACAAAGTTTCCTCTCTACCTTGCTGGGTCCTGCTGCTTATTGGCAGATTTACTCACCTCAGTGATCTCCCCCACTCCTGGTCAACCTCCTCCGGGTGTCTGATCAGGAGTTGGGGGTTTGGGGGGAACCACGGCCGCCTCACTCCGGGTTCCAGCCCAGGGCCCGTGGATTGCAGCTGTCTATGTGCCTCTGTAACAGCTGCGTGACAGCTACAACTCCTGGGCTACTCCCCATGGCCCTCCTCCCAAAACCTTCTTTATCCTCACCACAGACCTCGCTCCTGGGCTGATAACACTTGTATCCCTTTAGTCTCCAGCAGCACAGCCTCTCATCTCCGCTCCTTGTGCCTTTGCCCCAGCCTCACACACACCCTCTCCTCTGGCTCCCCCTTCCTGACTGGAGTGAGCTCCTTTTCACCCAGGTGCCCGATTAGCCTGCCTTGATTGGCGCAGGATTAATCAGCCTGTCTGCCTTATTGGTTCTAGCAGGTTCCTGATTACTCTACTGCAGCCCCTGTTCTGGTCACTCAGGGAACAGAAAACTACTCACCCAGTGACCAGTATATTTGCCCTCTACCAGACTCCTGTACCCCACTGGCCTGGGTCTGTCACAATACCTAACACACAGCGTTCTCTCTCTGTATCCCTCCGAGCGTCTCCTTTGGCTTCCCGCTATTCTTGGCTCTTCCAGTTCTTCCGCTCCACGCTTTATGCCTGGAACAGCCCCCCAGTCCTTTGTGGCTGGCTGTCCGCTCTCCTCCTTCAAATCCACATAACCTCCTCAGTGAGTTCTCAGCCCTTACTCCTCTCTCAATTGCTGTCCTGTGTATCAAATTTGTCTGTGTTAGGGCATAAGCTTTTTAGAGCAGAGACCTGGGCCCAAACCTGAGAGGAACTGAACACTCTCCTTTCTCAGTGAAGTCAGTGGGGGATGAGGGAACTCAGCACTTCATAGGATCAGGCCCTCTGGTACGTGCCGTGCATTGCTGTGTATGCTCATAGCTCTCCATAAATAAAATAATAACTGTCTTAAAATAACAATAATAACCAGTTAAAAAGCTTTTCGCCACCATGTCAGGATTACAGCTGGCTCAAGCATTGAAGAAAAGAATTGCAAAAAAGTTTTGTAAATTGAAAAATATGTTTTTGTTCTGTTTTTTCATAATGGCTCAATTTTTTCCATTTCCTCCAATTTTTTGAAAGAAATCACAGCATCTGCTTAAGATGATCAATCAAAATTGGCAATAAAATATTCCTCTCTCTCGCTGCAAATTGGGGGGATGTGGAAATAGAGAAATAAAGGGTATTTTTAATTTAAAATGTCCATTAATATCTGAATGTCAGCAAAAAATTAGAAAAAAATATGAAAGTTTTTATTCATCAATCCTGTCCAGCTCCAGTAATTGTTCCACACGATTAACCTGCAAAGAGTAGCTATCCATACTTTGCTGTCAAACTGGAAGGACGTACTCAGTGGAGTCAATCCTGGGCCTACTGCTATTCAACATTTTTCTGAATGACTTGTGTAATGAAGTGCACAGTACTCTTACACAATTTGTGAATTATACCAAGATAGGAGGGGTTGTAAGCACTTTGGTGGACAGAATTAGAATTCAAAACGACCGTGACAAATTGGAAAACTGGTCTTAATTCAGCAAGATTAAATAAAGCTAAGTGCAAGAAAAAAATAAAGGAGGAAAAAATAAAATCCACAGCTACAAAACAGAGATAACAGTCTTGATAGCAGTACTGCTGAACAGGATCTGGGGATGATTTGGATCACACACTGAAATGAGCCAACAATGGGACAGAGTTGCAAAAAATGCTGATATCACTATCGGGTAACAGACGTAGAAAGTTACTGTCCTGCTCTGTTCGATACTGATGAGACCTCAGCTGGAGTATTGTGTCCAGTTCTGAGCCCTGCACTTTAGGAAAAATGTGGACAAATTGGAGAGAGTCCAGAGGAGAGCAACAAAAATGATCAAAGGTTTAGCAAACGTGACCTCGGAGGAAAGGTTAAAAACATGGGGCCTGCTTAGTCTTGAGAAAAGAAGATTAAGGGGGAACCTGATAACAATCTTGAAGGGCTGTGATAAAGAGGACTGGTGATCAATTGTTTTCCATGTTCACTGAAGGTAGGACAGGAAGTAATGGGCAGCGAGAGAGATTTAAGTCAGATATTAGGAAAAATTTTCTAGTTCTCAGGGTTGTTAAGCTGTGGAACAGGCTTCCCAGGGAGGCTGTGGGATCTCTGTCAATTCAGGTTTTCAAGAACAGGTTGAACAGACACCTGTCAGGGACCTACGTTTCCTTGGACCTGCCTCCGCACAGGGGGCTGGACTAGACGACCTCCCCAGGTATGTCTACACTGCAATTAAACACCCGGGCCTGGCCAGCTGACGGGCTCGTGGGGCTCAGGCAGGAGCGCGGGCTGTAGGACCCTGCGAGGTGGGAGGATGTCTAACTGCAGGGCAGACATTCTCTAGGTCCCTCCCAGCCCTACATTTCTAGGTGGCTTCCTCTTCTGCAGCTCGGGGGAGCTGCTGGCAGTGTCTCATTGGGGACAGAATGCCTGTTGCTGTATTTACCGTCCCTCCTCCTCCCAGTCCACCCTGGGGGCTCCTGGCCTTGGCTAGCCTTCTCCCGCTGGCCTCCAGTTAGGCACTCACCATGTTCAGCGCACTGGGGGCCACAGATCCACTGTGATGGGGCCTCAGTACTGGCCGCCGGTGCCTTATTTCCTAGGTACTTCTAGGCAGAGCTGTGCCGGGCAGACATGGGCACCTGCTAGAGTTCCCGCCGAATTGGCTGAGCCTCCCAGCACTGGCCAGGAGAGTGGCTCAGTCGGCACTCGCCGCCAGCCTGGGCCTGGGAACGGGGCCCCAGCGTTTGTCCCTCTGCGTCCCAGCTGTGGCCCGGGGCTGCTTTTCCCTGTGTCCCCTTGGCTCCATGCGCCCCGCTGAGGGGTTTGCAGCGTGAGGTAGGCCCCGCAAGGCCGAGGCTGGAGGGAGGGTCTGTGTCACCCGCTCTGCCCCCAGCAGCTGTCCCGTGGGGAGCTTGGCCCTCGACAGGCAGAAACGGTTTCCTGCCGTGTAACCAGAGGGGAGGGAAACGGCACCAGGGGAGAGTCACACCGATGTCGCTCGAGCCTGAACCAGCAGCCGCGTGCCTCTCCCCTCCCGGCGTGGGTGGGGGCAGTGGACACAGCCTGGACGTTGCCAGCACTGCGGGGTGTGGTAAGGAGTCTCCAGGTCTGGCTGCCACATCTCGAGCCTAGCTCCCAAGGGCTCGGCACTGATATCCCAGGGTAGGGCTTCCCTGCGGACCCCATCCAGCAGAGAGGGGCAGAACTATGGGGACTCCCACGCGGAGAAAGCTGGTGGCAGGGCGTCAGGCTTCTGAGGAGACCATTCTCCTATGCCAACCCCATGCTTGTGAAACCTAGAAGCAGGACCCCAGGCGGCAGGAGCCCATAAGTCCGGCCTCCTTGAAGCACCATTTAAGGGTATCCTTTAAGCCAGTGATCCCCAAACTTTTCAGGGTTGCACTCTCCTTACCCCTGTCTCCCCCTGTCGTCCCCCTCCCCGGGCCCAGAGTGGGGCTGAAGCTTGTGGGGGAGGGGTGGACAGGAGTAAGAGGGCCAAGGCAGGGGCAGGGGCAGGATGGGGCTGAGTGGCATTCCCTCCCCACCTCTATGGGGGCTGGCCTGGATCCCAGCTGCACCTCCTAAGGGAGGCACACCTCACAGTTTGGGGATCTCTGCTTTAAGCAGATTTTTTTTCCAACTTCCTTGATCTTTTTGAAGCCCATCTCCCATGGTTTGGTTGTCAAGGTTGTGTGCAGTGGCCCTGTAAATGACAAAGGGAATAAACACACATGCTTTGCATTTATATGTATTCCTGTTCTAGATCTCATCCCAGGCTACCTATCTGCCTCCCTCCCTTCCTCTGTGAAAACACCTACAATAATGAATGGTATAAATCAAGTAGGTTGGGCATTTCCGTTCATTCTTTTTCTTATCAAAGAAAAGACCACCAATGAAACCAGAAGCTGGGAAACTTAGAACTGGCAAAAGGAATCACTTTTTTGCTCACTGAACCATTAGCCCGTGGAACTCATTGCTACAGGATATTTTGAGGTAAGAGTGTAGTAGAAATTTAAAAAAAAAAATGGACATATATGGCGAACAAGAATATCCAGAGTTAGATTAGCAAATATTTTTTAAAATAAATAAATGGTTTGGAAGGGATATAAACTCTCATGCCTCAGGGCTTGAGCCCACATCTAACTGTTGGGAATTAGGAGGGAACTTTGCTTAAGGACAGGTTATTCCAGGGGGCTGGCCTTGATGACTTCTTCAGGTCCCTTCTAGTCTGATAATTCTATAATTGCTACCATAGGGTTTCTTGCATCTGCCCTTAGCATGCCTGGTTCTGAGCACTATCCGTCCCTGACCTCAGTAAGTTAGAACTGATTAAGACAGCATTTAAGGCTGATGTGCAGTTGCAGGCTGGACCCAAGCTATTGTTGGTCCAGTTACCTGTCAGTGATCTTCCATCCGGGCTGTAACTCCTGTCCAGCAACAGGGTGACTCTCCAAAGCTGCTGATCCTATTCCCTATGGCGCTAGTGTTGGTGTCCCAGAATAATGTTCCCAACCTTAGAGGTAAATCTTCATCTTCAGTGTTCTTGCTGAACCGGTCTGAGGTTGCGACATGACAAATCAAAGTGGCCTCTTGTCTTTAACTGTGGAATACAGTTGCAGTCTCATCCAAGCATAAACCAGGGACTCAGCTGTCATAAAAATACATGAGAAAAAAACTTGATGGCACCCGATGGGTAAGCAGGTGCCATTTTGACATTGTCACTTTTCTGACAATAACCCACTCTAAAGTAGGCAGGGAGAATTACAAGGTTTGGGTAGGCAGGTAGTGGCCTCAATTTGTGTACAGATCTTAACATATCTAGATGGATGTCTGTCAGATAGCCACTCCCTCCATGCACTTACGTTGAAGCAGAAAATAGGGCATCCCTTGTATGTTAAGTATCAGAGGGGTAGCTGTGTTAGTCTGGATCTGTAAAAAGCAAAGAAGATCCTGTGACGCCTTATAGACTAATGGATGTATTGGAGTATAAACTTTCATGGGTGAATATCCACTTCGTCAGACACATGTAATGGAAATTTCCAGAGGCAGGTATAAATATGTAGGTAAGAATCAGTCTAGAGATAACAAGGTTAGTTCAATCAGGGAGGATGAGGCCCTCTTCTAGCAGTTGAGGTGTGAACACCAAGGGAGGAGAAACTGCGTTTGTAGTTGGTCGAGTCATTCACAGTCTTGTTTAAATCCTGAGCTAATGGTGTCAAATTGGCAGATGAACTGAAGGTTCGCAGTTCTCTTTGAAGTCTGGTCCTGAAGCATTTTGCTCAGGAATGACTTACCTTTAAATCTGCTATTGTGTGCTCCAGGAGACTGAGTGTTTCCTCTCTACAGGTTTTTGTAGATTTCCATTCCCTAATATCTGATTTGTGTACATTATCTTTTTCCGTAGAGACTGTCCAGTTGGCTGATGACATAGAGAGGGGCATTGCGCACAGTGGCGTATAGTACATGGTGGACGTCAGGTGAATGAAACCGATGAAGTGTGGCTGATCTGGTATAAGGTCCTGTGATGTGGTGTCTGCTGGTGTAGTATGTGGGCAGAGTTGGCAGTGCGAAGGTTTGTGCATGGATTGGTTCCTGAGTTAGAGTTATCTATGGTGCAGTGTGTGGTGCTAGGTGAAATATGCTTGAGGTTGGTGGATGTCTGCGGGCGAGGACTGGCCTGCCACCAAGGCCCCCTTGTGAAAGCGAGGATCATTGCCAGGATGGGTGTATCACTACGTAATGGCGTTGGAGAGTTTTAGCTGGGGGCTGATGTGATTGGCCATGGAGTCCGTTGGTTTCTTTCGGGTTTTCTGCAGTAGGAGGCTCTGGGTACACGTCTGGCTCTGTGATCTGTTTCCATTCTCGTGTGGGTATTGTAGTTTTGAAGAAGCTGTGAGTATTTGTAGGTGTTGGTCTCTATCTGAGGGGTTAGAGCCAGATGCGGTTCGTACCCCTCAGTGCCGGCTGTAGACAATGGATTGTTGGATGTCCGGATGGAAGCTGGAGGCATGAAGGAGGCATGCGGTGTGTAGGTTTTCGATATAGGGTGTGTTAATCGTGACCATCACTTATTTGCACCGTGTGTCTAGGAATGGACTTCCCCGTGTGATTGGTCCAGCGCTGAGGTGATGGTGGGGGGAAGCCGTGAAAATCGGTGGTGGAATTTTCCTCCGCTCTCCCATGGGTCCTAGATGAATGAAGAGTCATCAGTGTTAGCGTCAGGTAAGAGAAGGGGGCGTGAGTGATGAGAGCGAGGAAGCGTTGTTCCAGGTCCCAAAAATATTGGACATTTGTGGGGCCAGTGGGTGCCCAATAGCAGTGCCACTGATCGGAATAAAATTGTCATCAAATTTGAAATAGTTGTGTGTGAGTATAAAGGCACAGAGCTCAGCAACCAGTTGTGCTGTGGCATCATCAGGGATACTGTTCCTGACAGCTTGTATTCCATCTGTGTGGGGGATGTTTGTGTAGAGAGCCTCCACATCCATGTATGTTGTTTTCACTCACTGATAACTTCTTTGTTTCTTTATAGAATGCTATCCAGTAGTTTAGGAACAAACTTTAAATTTCCTTTTTTAAATTATGTAAACATTGGTACACAGACATAACAAAAGTACAGTCTCTCCCCCAAAGAGCTTATATCATCAAAGGCCCTGATCCTGCTGTCTTACACATGTGCTTAACTTTACACACCCTGAGTAGTCCCACTGACGTCAATGTGCGTAAAGTTAAGCACGTGTATAAATCTTTGTAGGATCAGGGCCTACATATGCTAATTTAATTTGGATTTTAGCATCCTGTGTGCTGTGTTTGCAGTCCAAACATTGCAGCACTATGTGAGGGCATGAGCATCTGAAAGCTATCTCTGACTTGAAAGTGAACAAAAGTGACACTGGCGAGTTTAGATTGATTGCCAATGCTGTTGGATATTAACTTGGCCCAAACTTCAGTTGGAGTTTTGCCTGTGGACCTTTCTGCCAACGGGGCTGCACATTGGTTCAGGGTCCTTGCTCATGGATCTGATTGCAGGATTAGGACCTTCATTGGTAACACAGATAAGGAATTTAAAAAAATGGATATATTAGTTCAATAATTTTCTCAAGTTTACCTTTGCAGATACTTCTCACAGAAGACAACTAATGCCAAGTTTGTATTTTTGACTTTAAGTGTTTTAACTAATTATGTGCAACCTCAAAACAAACAAAACCCCACACTTTTTTTAAAAGCAATGTTCTTAAAGCCTAAAACAGATGGCAAGATCTTCAGCTGGCATAAACTGTATCTGAGGCGAGGAATTGGCCCCTTTTTTCCACACTAAGAAACTCAGAAAGGTTTTCTATAAACTTAAAAAATAAACTGTTTAAATTACTTTTTGGCTGAGAACAAGGGCAAGAAGTTTAAATCCAAAGGTTCATTTTTTCAGAATGTTATACCTACCTGAAAAAATGACCTTATCATCAAAGTACTTAAACCAGAATTTGATAATTGCTATAATGAGCTGTAATGTAAATGTTATTAGTAACATTGTTCTCAAATAGGATATTTTTAAAGGTTTCTGGAAGATATGTGTTGATTTTTAACTTGATTTCCTTTGTCTATGTCAAAGCCCTGATGTTCTTTACAATATGGCTAATATATATGAGTACAGAGGAATATTTATCTAAGAAGCCAATTGTTGGGGCTTGTTGCGAGATCAGTGCCTTATATATCGTACTATTGTATTTGTGTGTGTTTGCATATGCAGCTTTTTGGCAGCTACTTAGGTTTGCAAAAAAGATGTTAGAAGTGAGCAAGATGAAAAGCACTACTTTTATTTTTAAAAATCCTACATTGTTCTAAATCTATATTTCAGTCTGAGAAATTCAACTATAATCAGGGGTAATTGGTGCCTATTACAGATAGCTAGATTCAGTGTATAGAGAACTCACCCATGAGGTATGAGGACAAAAGGTCTTCAGCTGGAATGGGTAAAGACCCATTTTTACATAATAGTAGAACAATATCCCAGGGCTTTGGAGCTACCAGTCCTTCCTCTTCAGTAATTAGAGAGTCCAGAATTACAATGTTTAATTACTTGCAAAGATCCTTTGTCTTTACTCTATTATACCAATCAGTGGCCTTGATCCCGCAAACGCTTAATCAAGTATATATCTTTACTCACATAGGACCACTCGTGTGTGTAAAGTTGCACATGTACCTAAACAGATGTTGGACTGGGGTCAGAGTTTGAAAGATTCTCTCACTGCCCTCTGTTTGGAACCTGATTTCCTATGTCTAATTACACACTACTTTACATGATACTGTATGTATCATATGATATGATCAACGAGTAGGAAACCAATATCCTTAAATTCAGTTATTTCCCTCAAAGTTTGAGACACCAAAACTTTGACACATTTCTTTGAGATTGAGTATTTGACTCTTTCACAGGCACACAGAATGGTGACTGTCAGCTGTCAATATCCCCCTTGCTAACGACTCAGTCCTTACTTAGGTAAAACACCTAGGTTAATTTTCTTTTAAGTGGCCTCTGAATTTGAGGATCTAATATTTTGGCCATCTAACTTGAGAAACCTAGGTTCTGATTTGCCGAAAGGTCAGTTGCCCATGCTTCCAATAAGTTAATGGGTGTTGCATGATCTCCAGACCCATGTGTCTGAAGTGGAGCACCTTAGGGATGCAGCACCCAAAAATCAGTGGCCAGTTCTGAGAATCTGGCTGCTGTTGACTTCAGTGGGAGCTTTGCCACAGCATGAGGCATTCACTCACTCACTTGAGAAGCTCCCAGTCAGGTTCCACAAGGAATCCTGGCAAGAAAACATTGAACAGGAGAGGAGAGAATACTGTGAATTGTGGTACACATTAAAATTCTCTATGACCTAAGGCACTTATCTTGTTGCGATCTAAGAGCTGATGCTTAGAAGTACCTGGAAAACAGAGACACAGAGAGTTACCTAGAATCACACAGTTAGAGTGTAACAGAGCCAGGAATACTCTGAAACCAGGAATAATCCCTGCCTGGTGTCCTGTGGATGGATGTCCTGGCTAATCCATGGAAAAGGCAGTTGGCTGTCTGTCCACAGAGCATTCTTACTTTGGTATATACACACTACATACTGTAACAGACTGTGTAGCGTGCATCTCCAAACAATCGCATACACATTTCCTTGAGTACCAACATCTGTATTGCTCCACCATGACATGGCCAACAGGTTGTGGAGCAACTGATGGTACAAAGTGCAAAATAAAGCACTTGAAGCATCTTTAGATACAGACGACTGCTGATTTCAGAGGCTTAGAATGTCAAGGTTGTTTTTATTTCGAGATACAGTATTAAGTGTAAAAAGGAGGAAAGTTTGTCTGGCTACTTTTATCCTTTTAAGGTTTAATATTTGAATTGGGCATGCAACCATGCTGACTACCTAAGAAAAAACTGGTCTTTCTGAGGTGATGTAAAAAGGATGGGTAAATTTCAACCCACAAGAGAAGCAAACCTTTATGGTCTTCAAAGTGTGAGATAGGGTCTGAACCTGCATTTCTTAACCACCCAAAACTCCCATTGGCTTTGAGCTCATATTTAACACTGGGATAGTCAGACCAAACTGAAGATCTAGATAACTTTAGTAATGAGCCACACCTTAAACAAAAGCTGTTGCTATTCTTCATGAAAGAGCGAGGATGCCAGGAATACACACGTGCGCACGCTCAGATGCCTCATACATGCAGACACAGAGAGAACAACCCAAATTGTTACAGTGAGGAGCTGACCTCCTTCCCATGTTTATAGCAAATGTAGTCCCATAATACCTCACAGTGTCCATGCACAATCAGAGAAGAGGGAACCAAAAAATCAGCCACTATATTATTTATTTTTAAAAAGGAAAGAACTGACACTTTTTAATGTTAAAAAATGATTCCCTCCATTACTGAATAAATGTCTCTGATGTCAGTTCCTGATTTAGGTGAATTAAATAATCCCTTTGTGTACAAGGACGAGTGTGCGTGTAGATTAGAGGAATCATTTTCCTCACGGGTGCACTTAAAATACTTGTGTGTGTGTATGTGTGTACGAAACAGTCTGAGAGTCAGAAGACCTGCATTTTCTTTTTGACTCTGCCACTGATTTCTTGTATGAGTTTGGGCAAGTCACTTATGCTCTCTCTGGCTGTCTTCCACAACTTGAATAACGTTTTTAACACTCTCTTACCTCCCCCTGGTGTTGTGAGGTTAAATTAGTTAATGTTTCTGAAGTGGTCAGGTGGCACTACACGTTGAGTGCCATAGAAATGTGTGTAAACAACAAAAAGAGTGTGTGTCTATTATTAGACATGAAAAAATAATATATGATAGCCCCTGTGGTGTCTGGGTTTTGTTATTATGAGTTCTGAATGGCTGCAAAGTTGTTCTGTGCACAGGTTGCTGGTGGGACTGACCCTTAAGTTGTATGGTGCACTGGGAACCTTCAGGGTAAAAGGTGTTCTGTAAATATAGGGTATGATTTTATCCTACAGGACAGGGTAGGATTGGATAGGCTGCATATAAGGACCAAGGGGCAGTTGCAGAGAGGGAGGGAAATTTGGGGGACATAGACCAGGACTATTAATTCTTCTCTTTCGCAAGAACTAAATCAACTCCTAAGGGAAATAATAAAACTTTGAAAATGGTATGCAACAAATCGCATTGCCAGCAACAAACCCTGAGCCAGGAGCCCTGTCCGTGGGCAGGCCAGCTGTGTGCCCCAGTCACGGACTCCATTTCCCATACTCCCTTAGTGTCCTAATGTATTCCGTGCTCAGCCCGGCTCTGTGTGTGTGTGCGGCTCCAGTCCCTCTGAGAGTGGAGGTTCATTCACTGATTAGAGCCGGCACTGAGAGGCAGCACTGCTCCTTCTCTCACACCAATTGAGTCTCTTGATCTGGTACATGCAATCCAAGACAGCCTGCAAACACGCCCAGGACTTCCCAAGCACCACGCTCTGCTCCTGTTTCCCTGAGCCTGAAAAAGTGCAGCCACCTCCAGAGGAATTTCCACTGTGAGTACTGGCGATCACAAAGGTGTGTGTGTGTGTTTGGGGGCGGGGGGAGCTTGTGCTGGGCAGGAACCGGGGCTAACTTTCGAGTAGTGGCTCTCTCAGGGCTGCAGGGACTCTGAGCCAGGACACTGCGGCCGGTGCCTTTGGATTTCCCTGCAAATCCGGACTCGCTGCAGAGTCAAACTTTGCATGGCAAGTTTTATTTTTCCATGCAAGAATTGCCGCGAGCTCCTGAATTCCCCCAGCAAGGCAGCTGGTTAGGGGGGGTCCGGGACGGGAAAGGGGGGTCGAGTGGAGGGGGGAGGCCGGATGGGTGGGGATCATCATGATAATGGGTTAAAGTCCGACAAAAAGAGAGGATTCCCCCCCCCCCCTCATCCTTCTGCAACCCGAGAGTGGCGGAGTCTCTGGGACCATCCCCCTGTTTATTTTGCAGGGGTGCTGGCGGGGGGTGGGGGACCAGTAGGCACAAAGGGGAATCAGGTGCCGGGACAGAAGGTTTCCAAACGGAACCGAAAATGGTGCGGATCGGATTGAATTCCAAGCCGGTTATTTTAAACCGCGTTTATTTTCTATTTTATTTTTGTTGCAAGCAGGGGGGTTATTTCCTCGCTGTCCGCAGGAGCTCAGGCTGCCCTTGCTCTGGGCAGCAACAATTTCACTTCCCCGAGGCTGCAAAACAAAACAAAACAAAAAAAACTTTTTGAAAGGAAACAAATCTCTCCGCGCCCCCAGTCCCCGTCCCTCATCTGCACCGTGTTTCTCTTGTGTAAAACTCACACTCATTTCTGTGCGGTAGAAGCGCCGGCAGCCCGGCCGGCGTGGTGCTCGGAGTAGCTTGAATCTAACGCGTTTTCCTTTTTGCAATCGCGCGGTGCCCGTGTGAACTCCGGTTTGAATCCGTAGCAGAAAACACCGAGCCGGGCGGGGGATTGGATTAGGGGTTTCTGAACGTTCTTCGCAAATTGCCGCTTGTCGTGATTCTAGGGGCGGTGGAAGTTTGTAAAACTCCCCCTCCATCCCTCCCTCGAGAGACTCGCCCCCAAACCACTCTCAGATGCGAATTAAATTCACGAATCTCGGCGGGCCCCAAAATACTCGTTCTCGCTTTAGTCTTGAAAATACGATAAAGGATTCGGGTCCGTGTAAATAGTCAGCGGCAGAGGCTGAGCCCGCTCCGCATGTGAAATGCAGGGTTGCAAATCCTTCGGCCAGAGGAGGCGAAATGAAGTGAGCGTGTTTTCCCTGGTGTGTGTCCCAGAGAAAACTTTCTGCATCAGCCGCGAGTGCGCTCCGAAGATCACAGGAGCTGAATCGCTGTTAGAAACCCCCCGCCCCCCCCAAATGGAAGCAGCGAAGTCTGCAAATCGGTTGGGAGCGTGGAAAATAATTCTTCACCTTCAGCTCTAAATACATAAACCCATCTGGTTTGGCACAATGAAATCTCCTTACCGACTTGTACTGAGTGCGGCTCCTTGCACACAGGAAATGTGGATGGCGAGGGATTGTTGCCATAAAGTCAAACAGCTCCAGGTATCCTCACATTTGATGAGCTTTGTTTCTGACTCTTTTTTTTTAAGTGGAAAAAAATGCACTGACTGGACTGTAGAAATTGGGATGGAAAAGCGGCCCCCTCCCACCACTGGGAAAAGAGCGAACAGTTCCGGAGGAGACCAGAAAATCCCGTCTCCGGGTCTCTGCTCTTCCCCGACCCTCTTGTCCCCACTTTGTAACATTCTCTGTGCACGATACAACGTGCGGCGTTTAATGAGAATAGAGCAAAGGGGAGAGGAGAGCGAATTTCTCTACATGAATTTCCTTGCTCTGTTGGGGGGAATGGTTTGTTTCTGGCCAAACGAAACGACCGGGCTTGTCCCTGCAAACCCTCGCCCCCAAACTGGGAAGGCGGGGGAAGGAAAACACCTGTTTAATTTGCAGCTGGAGAAAGTCAAAGGGCTGCGCGCTTTTTTTGTTTTGTTTCTAGTCTAACCCTTGACACGCCTCCTTGGAGGGGTTTGGGGGGAGGAAAAGGTGAACTCTCAAGCAAATAACCAAATTCCCAGCAATCAGGGAAGCCCACGCGGAATAGCTGTATTTATAGTGTGCAATGAGCGGGTCTTGAGCAGAGAAACCAACCCCCGGTTTGCACTTTGCAGAGATTCGTCTGTCCGGGTTTTTGCAGCGAGCAGGGGAGGAATAGTCCCTCGTAAGCGCAGGTCGGATCAGAGCGTTCGTGGAAAAAGACCCTGGTTAATTTCTGTTGTGCTCACGCCCTGATGGGAGTTTTCCCCCCTCACTGTCCCCCTTGTAAGCAAGCCCCCGTGGGTGTTTGCCGCCCTGGGCGCGTGACAAACTAAACCCTTCTTCGCCCCTGCGAATTCTCCCTTGGATTTTCAATTTAATTTTGAAAGGCTGGGGGGGAGGGGGGAAGGACCAATCTTTTTATTTATTTTTTAAAAATCCCCTTCTTCCGCCAGCTGCTGTTTTTGCTCGTTTGCCGCCTGCTGATCGTGTTGGTAGCGGGACTAAATTTTTGCAAGAAGTTTGTTGCAAAACAAAATCGGGGGTCGCCTCTTCCCTAGCGAGGAGAAACGAGGCGACACTGGTTCTCCAGTGAGGCAGCAGATCGAACCTGATGGGGTGATTTCTGCTCCCTAAAATTGCACCGATCCTTTTCCATTTCCAGCCGAGCCTGCCGCCTCTGCTCGGTGGCATGGCCCTCCGATTTTTTTTCTAAACCGGGTTTCGTACCAGCTGCTCTTACGGGTTCCTGCAATTGGTATATTTTGCACAAATTAAAAAATGACCAGTTTTTCCTTTGTGTCTTAATCCACTGAAGAAATCTCTTCTGTGTTGGCTTTCTAGCTTGCATTTGTTTTATTTTTTACGAGGAAATCCAGTTTAGTTCAAATATATAATCCATTTGGGCACTTAAATCCCCAAACAGCTGGCATTATTTTATTTTATAATCATTGGCTTTTCTAGGCAGGACATATTTGTAAATTCCTACTTGACATTTATAGGGGGAAACTTTAATGTAAATGTATGATATGATTTAAAAAAAAAACTGTCCTAATTTCCTCTCTGTTTTTGCTAACGTTTCTAAGCTTCTTAAATAATGTGCTAATTAATTTTAAGAAGTTTGTTCCTGGAAGGAGAAAAATGTTCATTTGTCCCTTTATTTTAATTCCTGGTGTTTGGAAATGGTTGAGAAATCACAAAAATGCAACCTGTTGTAATAAATAAAGGGGTGTGTTTTGTTTATTTTAATTGATAGCAGAGAAGTGATTTGTTGATTGAAACTGGTAATGCTTTAAGAGAGGCGCGTTTTTTATTCTTTCTTTCCAGGCTGATTAGCAAAGAGGTTTTTATGCTTGTAACCGTGGTCAGCTCTATTTTCTCCACTCACACAATGTTTGTGATGCCTGCTAAATCCAACCCGTCATAGATTGACTGACATTTGTCCGTCTTTCTCTTTACCTAATTCAAACCTGTTTGCAATCTTTATAAACAGAAGAATCAGACTTGAGCTAGAGATTACTGATAAGAAGTTGTTCCTTGGTGAGATATTTTTTAACAGATCAAAGTTAAGGCTGTTGATTCAATGTGTCTTGGTTTTGGCATATTTAACCTTGCAATTAGTAACATATAGTAATCTGGCAATTTGTACACACCTTAAACAAAGTGTTTTTAAAAAATTCTTGTATATCAGAGCAATCATTTAAAAAATGAAAAATCACAATATTTTTTGGTCTGTCCATTTTACCTCGATGCTTGGTAGACACTTTATGTAGCTTCGTAGATTGATCTCTACCCCCTGCTCCCTCCACTCCTTGTTTAGTTAATTCCACAAAGACTTTTTGCAATCTGTTTGGAGTTTGTCTGATGCCGTGGAAAAGTAGCTGCTGATTTATTTGGTTGCTTTTCGATTTCTGTCTCCAGCCTGTCTTTTTTCCTCCTTTCAGTGGGGATGTCAGCTGTTATTACTTCCTATTGATCCCTTTGCAAAGTGAGAAGTGAACTAAAATTAATGTCAATTCCACTGCTCAGATCAATAGCTGGAGTTATTTTAATCTGGATTTGCACCGGGTGCTAAATTAAAAAAAATCAGCATAGAGGCAGAAAAGTAACAGTTACTTACTTTGCCTTGTGCCCACTAACTTACAGTCGCCCAAATGGTCCATCAAACTGATTATCCTGCAATCCATATTTTTTTAATTAAGAAGGTCGGTTAGTTTTCTTATTTTGGGTTCTGTATTTAAACCCATGACATTTTGACATTGGGAGTGTATTAACTATAGATTTTCATAATGACTGGTCTGCCGCAGTCTCATCTGTACATGTTGCTAATGGGGGGGTGGGGGAGACAGAGCGAAAAGGGAAGTGGGAGTTTAAAAAAAAATTAAATTTGGCTGGGCGAGATATTGTAATGTGTTGATTTATTCCCTGCATAATGAAGTTTGCAAACGAATAAGGCGGCCGGAGTGATTCACAATATCCTACAGGAGTGTCAAGTGTTGCAGCCAGAATACTAATTTATGAAATACATTTAATGTCGTGAGGTGATGGAACAAGTAAAAATAGAAAAAGAGGCAACGAGGCAGCAATGGTGCTCCTTTTTTTTTTTTTGGAAACCATATTTTCCAATGAGCTCTTAGCCCCACTGACGTATTAATGAATGTTCATTTCTGTGTGAGTGCTTATTTATTTGTATGTGCGTATTAATTTTTTTATAGCAGCCTGAAAAAAAAACAGTAACTCAAAATTCACTAGTGGATACAGTTTTGTGCTCGTGTTTTTGTGTGCGTGTGTGTGTGTGTGTTGATCAGCTTTCCTGAAAGCAGCAAAACACGCGTGTCCAGGCTTTCTGTGCTTTTACACACTGCCTTTGGCACCTTTCTCTCCCTCTCCATGGCTAGAACTTGACAGGAAAGTTATTTAAAATTTGGAAGAGAGCAAACCTGTTAATGTGAGATACATAATCTGGTAATTTAGCAATGATGTCTATAAGGAAGAGTGCCAAATGAGGAAGCTGAGAGATGATGTCCACTCATCTTTACAATTAATAGCCGTCACTGAAGCATTTGGGTACAGGATGGGAGAAAGGAAATGTTATCATTGGACTACATTAAAGTCACAGACTGGATTTCATACAGTTTGTTAAGCGAGGTTCCCTCATTCATGGAATACAAAAGGCACTCCATTAGGAAGAGACTCTTTCAGTAAGTTTTATTTGAGATGTTTGACCCTCTGGACTTGAGAGAGACAATTTGTAACAGGTTTTTATTATTATATGATTTTCTTAGCCCTTTGAGCTGTGGCAGGCTAGTATATTGTTTCAAAGTTGTAGTTCTTGTATTTTAAGACAGGTCTTAGGGCCTGAATGGAAGGCAGCGGAACCTTAAAAGAAAAGGCACTAGGTTGATCGGGAAAGAAAATACCAGACCAAACCATTAAAACAGAAAACGCAGAGAGATACAGAAGGAAGGATTTTTCTGCCTCTCGTTTGTGGCTGGGCGAATGGATCTGGCCAAGCTAGGAGGCTCAGCAAAATGCAAGCCAGAAATTTTGTTAACATTTTCCTCTAAATGTTAATGGCACATACAGAGCAGTTTACAAATCTACTTAAGAGCTAGTGCATTAGGAACTAAAATTACTGATCCGTTCTCCGCTGTCCCCGACCCGAAAGGCAGACATTTGCAGAGATCACATGGCAGAGGCACCCATTATCATTTTAAATATTGTCAGAGACGCCAGGCATTTTATTGATGAAGTCTCCGTGCCTTTAAAAAAAAAAAGAAAGTGTGTGCACACTCTGTGTGTGTGTGTGTGTGTGTGTGATATGATTATGTAAAATGTATACCTGCATATGTGCATGTACCTACACATACATAATGTGTGAGAAAAATAGACATTAGAAAAATATTACAGACATTCCATATGCATCATAGGCAGTATAAACAACTGTATAAATGTTTATTTCTGTTCATGTAATTATGTTCAATAGATATGATATGTTTTACATATATTGAATTGTGATGATCAATTGAGGGGAATGTCTCTTAATTTTAGACAACACCGAGATTATTGACATGTGGGGATATTTATATTACAAATAAATCCTTTATGCTAATGCCTTTGGTAGGATTTTTCCCTCTGTCACATGGAGTCGGCCAAAGTTGGTTACACCCGTGTGTGAAGTTGTCTGTTGATTTTCGTGAATGAGAACATGGGCGTGTTGCTGGGCAGTTGGTTCTAACTCATCTGGCCTTCCCACTGCATGGAGTGTTCCGAAGAAGCAAGTGCAGAAGCCTCACCACTTGTGTTTTCTCTTCCCTTCTGTTTCTCTGCAGCTTTGGGACAGCGATGATGCCTCAGTGATCTCCCTGCTCCAAAACCAGGCCTCGCTTGACTTTCCTTCCAGGGAAGATTGTTCCCCTTGTGACCCTGCTGAGGAAAGAGACTCCAATGGACTTACACCGGGCAGCCTTCAAGATGGAAAACTCATCCTATCTTCCCAATCCGCTGGCATCTCCGGCCCTGATGGTTCTCGCCTCCACTGCTGAAGCCAGCCGGGACGCTTCCATCCCCTGTCAGCAGCCAAGACCCTTTGGAGTCCCGGTATCAGTGGATAAGGACGTGCATATCCCCTTTACCAATGGCTCGTATACTTTTGCCTCCATGTATCACCGGCAAGGTGGGGTGCCAGGGGCATTCGCGAACCGTGACTTTCCCCCATCCTTGCTGCACCTCCACCCCCAGTTTGCACCCCCTAACTTGGACTGCACACCAATAAGTATGTTGAACCACAGCGGCGTTGGGGCTTTCCGCCCCTTTGCCTCCACTGAAGACAGGGAGAGCTACCAGTCGGCCTTTACGCCGGCCAAACGCCTGAAAAACTGCCATGACACGGACTCGCCCCACCTGCGCTTCTCGGACGCTGATGGCAAGGAGTATGAGTTTGGAACCCAGCTCCCTTCCAGCTCCCCTGGCTCACTCAAACTCGATGACACAGGGAAAAAGATCTTTGCAGTCTCTGGCCTCATTTCTGACCGGGAGACCTCGTCCAGTCCTGAAGACCGAAACGACAGATGTAAGTACCTCCGTTACCCCTCTCGGCTTTACTTTGCTGTGCCTCATTGAGATGCTCAACAGGTGCGTCGTTTTGTTGTGCTGCGGTTCCTGCTGAAGGAATGGGCACAATGTCCTTTCCTTCATGCTGAGTTACATGATAAAATGGTGCCTTGTTTTTCTTAAATGGACATTGATGGATTTCACGGTAAGGTGTATTGGAAGGAAACCCATTTTCAAATGCACCTGCTTGAAACTGGGGGTGCTAAGCACGGAAAGATGTCCGTGCCTCAAAGCAGGGAGATATACTCTGGTGCGTGTGTGTGGGGGTGTGTGTGTGTACACAGAAGGGTGCATCTTTAGTATACAACTAGAACTTTTCTCAGGGAGCTTATCAGTTAAAACTGCACACACTGCTCCCTTTGATATTTTTCCTCTGACCTCTTCGTCACATGCTCAGTTCTTGTACCTAGGATATCAGCCTTCATGCTTTGCTCCTCAGAACAGGACAAAGTTCCCTTATGTGCTATTTCACACACTAGTATTTTGGGCACTCGAGCTCTTTCCTAGAGACATAAAGCTGATTATGCTCGTATGGTTCAATAAGTGACCCCCAAAATAGGCTGTGTACTTTCTCTGGAGCCCCGCTTTGCATGGCCACTGAAAGGCGATCTGTCCCTTCAAGGATCAGCAATTGAAACCCGCCTAACATATGCTACTGTAACAACTCTCTGTTCTTCAGTCACCTTTTCCGTCGCAGTATCTCTGCTGGAGGAGGGTAGGCTACCCCAGCCCCCCCCTTGCATGAAAAGCTGAACCATTCAGTGGGGGAACACCATTCTGGGGAGCTGTCTTGAGAGAACAGGGCCTGCAGTCCCCGACTTCAGAGCAATAAGATGTGCCAACATTTAGCCGGTGTGATCTCCTTTAAACACAAATGCTTAGTTCAGATGCCAAAATGGTTTTGTTTCCACATGGGCCCCTTTGTACATTCTTGTGGATTTTCTTCTTTTTAAAAAATTATTATTTTGCAAAGAAAACTGCAGCCCAGCTCCCCCACTCCCCTTCAGATACGATTTTTCTTCTCCCCTTTATGATGCCGAGGAGAGTAATAGAGACGTTGCGGCTCTCTCTCCCCTGTCGGCACTGCTTCCTCAGGCTGTCTCCTTGAATTAGGCACTGTGTTAACTTACCAGCACTAAAAGGTATCTGCCTACGCCCAGCGTACTTTTTCAATAAAAGTCATCATAAAATCAACCTGCCTTGTAAATCCATCGCTCTTTGGTTTTGAAATATGTTGCCAGTGTGTCTTTTATGTCAGCGTTTGCAAGTGTGGGACGATTCCCACTGAAGACAGAAGCCTTGTGCTTCTCACAGCACAAATGTGATCTCTCTTTCCCCCTATATTACTTTCTGTGCATTAGAACTGCTTTCCTTGTTCCGTGTCTCCTCAGCAGGGTTGTTAATATGTAGGTATAACTGTTGGAGGTGGAAGCGTGTAGGTGGGGTAGAGCTCTCATTTTGAGGGGTGGGGGAAGGAAGGTGGGATCACGGTGTCTAAAGATATCCTGTGTTGATGTTTTATGGATCTTTCCCCTTTATCAATATAATCTGGGTGTGGAAATGAAGCTTGCTGAAATGAATACTTGGGGAGATAACGGCGGAAGAGCAGGTCTGCTAGCAAAATGAATTTAAAGCGCATCAGCTGCTGTGTATCTTGCTAGCAAAATCCTGTCAGATAGCTGATTTAAAGGAGTAAATCTGGTAAATGAATTAGACCACATGTAGCCCAGCAGTGGCCAGAACAGCAGATACAGGCACATGCTCCTGTGTGGAAGGGATAAATCTTGTCTTCACCAGGACTGTGTGCTCTATGTGGGCGCTGTACTCCTGAAAAATAAATAAGTACTTCACAGAGGAGTAAGGCTGCTAACGGAATGCACACCGAGGCATTGGCTTCCCCATGCCCACTGGGAATGTTTAGACAGCGGGATTATAATGAGAGAGGCAGAATAACAACTTTGCAAGTTGCTTCAAAAACTTGTGAACATGTGAAAAGTTTTTTTCCCTCTTTCCTTAGAAGAGACATAGAAACTGGTTAAAGTGATTAGCCTTTGCACTAGGGCAAAATGAATGCAGGCATCGCAACCAGCGGGATAGAGTGCTGACTAAAATATTAGAGAGAAACTAGTTTTATTTTAGTTTGTAATGACTGGATTAATTTTCTCTCTTCTGGCTTTTAAAATTTGTTTTAATATCTTCCCAGGTTTTAGACACAATTGCTAACATAACCATTTATAACACTGCCTGCATAACACTTGGGATGCATATTAGCACAACATCCGTTCATGTTTTAGTAATCTTAAAGTTGTAAAATTTAAGGTAAATTTGACCTTTCCTCCTTCCCATCGTATTTAGCTGTTGCACCAAAGAGCATGTTTTCTGTGTATGTCAGAATCTTAAATACATTACCACAGTGGGTTTATTTACTGTGGGGATGGGATTTTGAAAATGTGTCTTAATTATCTTTATATGGCAGTTTTTAGAAAGGAAAAACTTGAGGGATGACACGGCTGACTGGCTGCACCACGGAACCTGTCATGTTCTGAGATGTGTATACATATTTGCAGGGTTCTTTATGCTTGTACACAAAAATATATTTAAGGGCCTTTAAAATTTCTCATCATTAACCCTCAGGAAGTTTCTTGGGTTCCTTGTGTGAACAGTGTACGTAACCCTTTAGGAAAGAAGGGTCATAGTGTAGGGTCCATTGCAGGGAAATAGTTCTGTGGACAAGCAAAAGTGGATAGATGGGCGTAATGACGCTCCAGCAGATCAGCAAAGTCTTTATGTATTCAATAGAGGCTCTTCAGAATTGCAGGATTCAATTGTTTATTTGTATTTTTCAAAATCCTGCAAGGGATTAGACCATGCAATGGGTGAATGACTTCATTGCATTACACACATCCCTTGTACCATCACAGACAAACATTTTCAAATGGTTTAGAATATTTTTATACTGTTCTAACTTTAGAGATGATTTTCTGAGAAATTTTCCTTTCTTAAAAAAAAGAACCCAAAAAATATGTAATAGTGTGTCAAGCCATAAATGTATAGTAGCACAGACGGAGCCCACTCTATGCAGCCTGTATCCATATGCAGCTGGAGATACACTGTGTGTGTGTGTGTGTGTGCGCACACGTACTCTTACGACCACATTCTCATTCTAATTACATCATTATGATCAGGATCTGGTCCTTGATGCATGTATGTGGGTTAGGAGAGATCATGTATTTCTCAGCGAGAACCACCGTTTTATTTTTAAGTCAGGAGGTTGCTTTCAAATTCTGTGAGTATGTTGGAGCCCCAGGTCAGACTGCTAATGAATTATCGAGGCATGGATGGAGCGTGTTTGTGTTAATAGTCATTTTGTAAATCTGTTAGAATTTTTCTGTGTTTGGGCAAGTTGCCTGTGACTGTAGGATGCTGCTCTCGGGATGTCGAGAGAGACTGTGCGTACCATAGGAAACGTGTGTAAACGACATACTCCATCCAGGGAGGAGATGTAACTGTTTGTTTAGACATATGCTTTGGACGGAGCCGTTCTGGTTAGATGCTCGCTGGGAAAGATAATGATATTTATAGAACAGTTTAGGCGCTTCTTGTACAGTGTGTGTTACAGACACTGACAAACACATTTCATGGAGCTCTTTAAATATATGTATCTTCATTAATGTAGGTTTCCAGCAGCAGTGGAAGTAAATGCTACGTTCCCATGTGATAGACATCTATGATCTTCAGTGAAAATGAGCCCCAGTTTTATTCTGGGCTTTCTAATAAAAAATTGTCATGATTGAGCCTTGCAAACAACACAGCATCACCCCCCTCCAGCAGAGCAAGCTGGCAGGCAACATCCACGCCAGAGCCTGGCTGGGTTTGGCAGAGATCTCTCCGCCTGTTGCGGTGCAGAGCTTCCCGTATAGCCTCCCTAGAAACGACTGTCTCCACAGCACCTTGAGATGCTTCCAAACTAAGGTGACTAGAGAGCAAATGTGAAAAATCGGGATGGGGTTGGGGGGTAATAGAAACCTAGATAAGTAAAAGACCCCAAAATTGGGACTGTCCCTGTAAAATTGGGACATCTGGTCACCCTAGTCCAAACGCTCCACAGTCCGCATTTCAAGACTGCAACAGCAACCTTTTTTTGGTGATCGTTCACTTATTCTTTATAATGTGTTTTCTTTGCTATGTTGTGGAGAAGCATGGTCTGTGTTAGTGAACGCTAGTGAACATGAGCCAGGAGACCAGGGTTCTTTTCTTCCAGCTCTGCCACTGGCTCTTTTTTTTGCCCAGTTTTGACATCTGTAACATGATAATACCTAACAGCTAACATTGTTCTAAGAAGTAATTAGTTAATTTGCCAGTACTTTGAGATCTTTGGTCCTCCCCAGTGACTTTCATCCAAAGTAGTGATGGCATTTATTCATATTATTTTTACTCTTACGTTACAATAAATAAAAAAATAACTTGGATTATTGGGACGCTGTCAATTTGATCAAGGTCCCGGTTCTCCTCCCTGTGATTATAGATGTGCCTCAGTATGGAAGGGAGGTTCTCATTCCAATTTAGGATTATTGTTTTTTTAAATCTCTAGTTTGAGCTTTTTAAACTAATGATTTAATATCTACAAAGTGCTGTGAAAATGTAAATCTCTGTTTAGGTGCTAAGCATTACTTCTACTATCAGAGTTTTTATTTCTTAATAATTGTTCTAAATGGAACAAAGATGGCTTTTAGAACAGATCTCAAGCATAAGTCCAGGAGTGCACAATATGATCTACCCTCTTAGGGCATGTGCCTGTCTGTGTTTGTGTTTATATAGTAGGACCTACACTAATTGGTGAGTTTTGTGGAGGAGTGTGTGGATAGAGGAGGTGTCTCCTCTCTGAATTATTCTATGGCACAGCAGTGGATTTGAGGGGGAATATTCGCTGCTGAAGGATCAGAGCTGTTCCTACACTAATCACCACTTTCCAGGTAGCTTAGAATAGGGACCTAAAACAAAGTGACACTATGTTGTTAATAATCATCCATGACCAGGTGAGATCGAGTGCTTAATACAGCTCATGAAATAATACAATAAAACAAGTGAAACAATTACATTTCCATTGTGTGTGTGGGTAGATATAGAGAAGGCCACATTTCTATCTCTGTTACACCAGTGAAAATGCAGTGAATTCAGTGGAGTTGCTCTGGATTTTCCACTGGGTAGGATGGAGGTCAGAACCTGGCCCTGCGTTAGCCGCGGGAGTATACAGCAATCTCCTTCTTTTTGTTTTTTTGGCAACAACCTTTCTGTGCCCTCGGCAAACTGTTGCCGAGACTCCTTTTCATGCTGTTTGATTTAATTGTCTTGTTGGGATAAAGAAATGTTTGAACAGCTAAAGTGGGGAAGGGCTGGATGGGAGCAGCCCCTGCCGGCTGCAGGGCCATCTGGCCTGGCTTGGATCCGTCGGTCTCCAGTTTATATTTCTCTTTCTGTTATTCGGGGCTATCTTGCGCACTTGGAATGTCTAATCACCATGGTGAGAAAACGGACACTGCTGCCTCTTGCACACCCTCCCCCCCCCCCGCTTCCCTTGCCATCAATTGTCATGCAGAACCGATCCAAGTGACCGTTTTACTGGCAGCCATCATTTGCTGTCTTTGCCTGGCTCTGGGCAGAAGGATGGCTTTTAATTGATCATTTGGGTGGGAGGGCCGGGGCTGTTTTCTCCTCCAAAATGTTTCCCCACATAGCCTCTGCCACCCGGCCATATTTCCTGTGAGCTCAGAACAGCCAGCAATTTCTTGTGCCCTGGTCTTCCTTTCGGCCGTCTGATAGCTGGCTTATGTGGCACTCCAAAGGGTTTATGACAGCAGCTCTACGAGCTCAGAGCAAAATGTAAATGACATATTCATCTGTCTACAACTGCAGAAATGGGCACACATACAGTAAATATTGATCAGTCTCTTTTGCTCTGTGTGTGTGTATATGCATATGTATTTATTATACAGTTACAGGGCAAACTCTGAATCTCAATGGTTAATTGGCAAACCAAATGTTTCTAAAAAAAAAAGCCACAACAAAAAAACCAAAAAAAAAACCCCTGGTGGCCAAATCCTGCTTCTCAACAAAGATTATACCAGAGGTTGAGCTGGGCTGAAGTCTCATTAATAAGACTTAACTGCTTTCACAGAATTATACAAAGGAAGGGGGAGGCTGACTGTGTGGTTAAAGCATTGAATTGGGTGCTAGAAGTCCCCAGACTTGCAGTGATCTTCAGCAAGTCTCTGAACCTCAGTTTTACCATCTATAAAATGGGCATAATACCTACCTACCTCTCAGCAGCTTGTATGGTGCTTTGAGATCCCCTGATAAAAGGCACTATGTGTTGTTATTAATATAGTATGGTTAGAATATTATGTACTAATATTTTCCACTACAGCTAAACTTCAGTTATTAAAGGCAATGGCCAAAGCGCTCTTAATGAGCCAGTATCTCTGATAGTTAAAACACTGATCTGTTATTTTATTTGCTAACTTGTAGAATTTAGGAATTAGCAGTGGAGTGTCCTACTTGTTCTGCATCGATGGTGTAAGGAATTAGTAGGGTTCTGCTCTGTGTGTGTGTGCAAGCATGAGAGACCGAAAAAAGAAAGAATAAGTATTTTTGCCTTCATTATTTTTTTTCTCTCAGCTTTGCTGGTCTCAGAAACTTTCCTGGGCATTTCTTGGATATTAACTGTCTTCAAGGAAAAGAAAATTCTCAGAAGTGCAGACTAACAGAAGTCCAAGGGCTCGATTCTGCTCCCTAAGGTTGAAAGCCTACAATGGATGGGGTATATTTAACGTCTGGTCGTTTCTGGAACTCTTCCTGGGAGAAATTTTCTGAGGCCGTCTTTGAGCTGTTTGGTGCCCCTTGATTGGGTTGGTTGGTTGATGTCTTTTGGACACATCACATCAGAACAGCAAAATTAATTTTCTTCCTCCTTCATTCGCCTCTCAAGGAAGCTGAAAAATGGTAGAATTATGTTTTATACTAGATTTTATGATTCACCTCCCATCCTTATTTGGTTAATATCTGTAAGAATAAAATGTATTCTGTGTATACTTGTGTAATACTTGATTAAGGTAAATAACCGCCATCTAAAATCTGCCTTACCCTAATCTGCATGAGGAGCACTGCGTAAGAGTATCTGTAGAGAGAATACACTGTACCCATCTGTATACCATTACTCTATTTTATTGAGAATTTCTGGTGTAAATATCCACCGAGGGCAAAGTTTTCTTTTAATACTTGTCCATCAACAAAAAGCAGACACTGAAAGCGAACCGTAACAATTTTTATCCAGCAATTCATGTCACTAACGGTCGTCCTCCATGTCTTTTTGTTTGATAGCCTATGAATTTTTCACTCTCTCTCTTCTTCAAGAGAGAACAGCAGATTTGGGGACTTTTGAGGACATTTTGCTGCTGTGCAGAGGAAATGAAATTCTTTCTTAAAATATATTTCTAACTGGGACATCAACTCCTGTAACGTGAGAGTATGTCCTTATGCATTGCCCCCCTGAAAAGGGCATATGTCTTTTTTTCTGGATTTACATGTCTGGTGTATCTGTCACTGTATGTACAGGAAGCTCTATTGACATGTGATAAGCATGATATATCATGTTTGTGTATAGCAACATGTGATCTGTAGACCTTCCAATTAGCTAACAGGAATAATTTACTGATATGAGTTGGATTACCCCCGTCCCGCCCCCCCCCGGAGTGGTGAAGTATTTTACGGCCGCATGGATCAAATCTTGCAGTCCTTATTTAGGGCTCAATCCTGCAGTACCGTAGCCACAGGAATTGACCTACTGGGTGGTGGTCTCCTTTTGCTTACACTGGTGTAAATCAGGAATGATGCCGTTAAGGTCAATTTGATTTACAATGGTGCAAAACTGGTTTGAGAGGAGAATCTGGCTCACTGGCTTGTGTAGGATTTTCCAGGTCAGGGAGGACTAAACGCATAAAGCTTTGCAGGATCTAGTCCTTTGAAGTCCTATCTGCATCTGTCATCTTGTGTGTGTGGCAGTGGGTTTTTTTTTTCCTCTTTAAAACATTGATTGTGGTTTTATAAACCAGTCATTCTCCAAAGATCAGGGTAACGCTCTCCACTCCTGCAACTGGTTGCAGTCATTTTGTGCTGCGGCAATGCACTGAGCTACAGGAAAGGGGAAAAGTAGGATTGGGAAAGGGTGGGATAAAGAAAGATTTCGTGCTCTAAGTGCTGGTAGCTCAGAGGAAAAAGGAGAGTCTCTTGCTGTCCATGTTTCTTGTCTCTTTCATTAGGGTGAAGCGATTCTTAAAGTTTGGGGACAGCATCATGGTACTTTTCATCATTTTAGGACACTATTAAAATCACCTTTGTTTAAATCCCTTCTGTCCTGGAAACTTGAAACAGAAATCTGCTTTCTTACCAGCATCTCTTCCCTCCACTGAACAAATATGCTTTATTCTTGTGGGTTGCCTGTGAGTGTTCGTTTTATGGTATATATTCATTTTCATGAGAGAAAATAAAGACACTAAAACCTTTCTTTTGAAGGGAAAACATAAAAACTTATACAAGGGTTTTGTACAGATGCAAAAGACATTATCAGTTTGTCTGTTTGTCTGCTTGTGGTGTCGTAGATCCTTATGGACTTGTTCTTGTCAGAAGAACAAAACCAAAGTTCTAGCTTTGCAAAGACATGCTGGTGTAACCCTGCTGGCTTGCTGAGTTTTTGCTGATTTACACTGCTGGAAAGGAAGGCGGTCAGGCCAGCAATACACTTCAGCTACATGCACAACCTGACTTTAATCTGTGGTTTCACTGGTGTGGCAGGGCTGCCGCAGAATGAGTGTGCCCTTCAGAGTTCTCGCTTGAAAAATTAAGCAAAAAGTGATTGGACGTCAATTAGTAGGAAAACAATGCATTTATGGGACAAAGGCTTATTGTCAGGGCCGCCGAGGGCGGGTTCAGGCCCCAGTGAGAAAAATTTTTTGGGCCCCCCAGCAAGGGTGGGCTGGCTAAACAGGGACGAAGCTGGGGAAGCCAGGCTCCGGACCCCCTTCTGGACTGCTCGGCCCGGGTAATTTTGTACCGGCTTCTGCCCTCCCCGCTTCGTTGGCCCTGCTCATTGTAGCATCGACTCCCAGTGGCACCAGGTCTTGTAAATAGAATGAGAAGTCGATCAGGAAAATTGAAATGAGCAGAAAGTTACATTTCAGTTTGTTGGACTTTTCAGTGTGAATCATTTTGATTCTAATCAATAAAATTTAACTCCTCTGTGTCTCTCTCTCCCCTAAACCAATTCTCCTTAAAAATGACTCTCCATTTTGATATATTTTTTTATTTCACTCATCTCTAAAACCCACAGATCAAATGCTGCTTGGCGTGTGAAATTGTCTGACCTGCAGAATCCTCTGCTATGGGGAGCCACAAGGTAGAGCTTCAGCAGAGAGGCTGTTTGGTCAGTAACACTGGTGGAAGGAGCATCTGGGAACTAGACTATTCCTCTGTTCTCACCTTTACACTTTAAAAGTGTTTTTAGAAAGCCCTGTCAAAGTCCTCGGGTGGTGGCTGTGTGGCTCAGAGGGTGCGGTTGTAATGCCGGGCGTGACACCTTTGGCAAGTCACTTCTTCTCTCTGTGCCTCTTTTCTATTTACATTGCAAGGTCTTTGGGGCAGGGACTGTCTCACCGGGCGGGTGGGACTGTTATACAAACAGTATAAAACACAGATATTGAGGAGAGGGCTCCTTGGGAACCGAGAATCCTCATCAAAGAGCCACCTGCTGCCCAGGCGTCCTGGTGGCTACAGCTGGGGGCCGAGGGAGTGACTGAATGACAGACGCTTCGCAGTGGCCCGGCCATTCGGCAGCTTGAGTCACCACTGCGCGCACAGGCCAGCTTTCGACAGCCTTGTCTTGTGTCTGCAGGGCCCGATCCTGCCCAGTGCTGAATGTTCTCCGCTGCCGTGGCTGGAGAGTGCAGGAGAGGCTGCTCCACACTAGTGTAATGCCGCTGAGGGGCCACAGCTCCAAGGCCAGCGAGGAGCCGGCCTGCAAACCAGTTTCACCTCCAGTCACCAGGGCTGTGATGAATCGTGAGGCTGGCTGGCAGGCTGTTTTTAACCCTTCCACGGGGTTTGTTAGCTTCTGCTCATTTGGCTTTCTGAATGGGGAGCTGGAGGAGCCATCGGTGACCTCGGTAGCTCTGGGTGAAGAGAGGGGAGCCAGCTAATCGGGTTCATGGTGCCAGCGCCAGCCTGAGTTCTTACATGGGGATGGGCCGCTCAGGGGAGAGGAGCGTCGGGAAGACAGGGAGCGTCGGCACCCACACTGCTGCTGTGCCCCTCGCCCTTTATTCCCATCACTATCTCCACCCTAGGCCTTGGTACACAGGACTCTTAAGTGCTGTTGATATTAGTAGTAAATTAACCAGAAGCCCAGGTAGCACCGGGCTGTGCTTTTCTCGCTTGATATTTGAGTTCAGGCCCTGCAGTGCATTAGGTTTTGTAGTATCATCCTGGTCCCAATTACAAAACCGTGGCATGTCCAATAGTCTCTGTTCATTCAGGAATTGGGACGGCAGTGGGAGAAGGGGTAGCAGGTCAGACAGGGCAAAGGGATGTTGACAGAACTGTCTGTGGGAGGGGGTGGGGAGGTGCCTCGAGTGGCATAGTTGGGGACAGTCCCTGCAGATCCGGGTATTGGCAGAACTGAGGGATGGGGCAGGACGGACATAGCAGGGGGGCTGAAGGTTGGGACCGATGTGTTTGCAGAGTTCTGTTGTATGGCTGGAAGTTGTGTGGGACAGCACTGGAATAACGGGGCTGCAGGTATGTTTCTAGTTAAGGCAGAACTATGTAGGGGGCCCAGGAGCTATGTAGGGGCGAAGGGCTGGTGGCTCAGGACAGGCGTGTAGGCAAAATTGCCGAGCGGAAGTTTGCGCAGCTCGTGCCTACATTAATGAATAGTCCGTGTGAGTTCTAAACGTCACACTGCGTCCCACCCACTCCTGAATGTGGAAGCTACAGGGCAATACAGAGAGAACCTGTGTAAATTAGAAGTGATGTCAGTAGCGTTACACGGGCGTAAATCTGATGTAGTGTAGTCGAGATCAGGCCCAGAGTTTATACTGCACACCCGGGAAGACCGGAGCCATAAAATAAAGATATGTTCTCCTTATTAGCTCACCTCCTTTAGAAACACTCAAAGGCCCCAGACCTGCCCTGGAGCGTGTGGGTATCTCTTCCTGAAGTTCCTGCCCCAGTTCTGCCAGTGACAGCTCAGTGCCAGGGCTGTGTTTGGGGAAGTCACAGAAGTGCTGGATTGCAACGCTAATGAAGGGAGGGTCTGATTCCACTCATGTGCCCAGATGGGGGCATTGGCACCGCCAGGGGAGGGGTAAGGGAAATTCCAGGGTAGTCGCATGGTGTGTTTGGTGGCTGTTTTTCTTTGGATAGGCTTCTTAGAGAAGATTGTTGTGTGTTTTTTGCTAGCCGCCACTGTGTGCTCGGCACTTCAGTGATATCCAAGAAGGTACAGGCCCAGCCCCAAATTGCTCACAGTCTAAAGAAATTTTTTATTATTAACTTTTATTTTTTTTGCACATTTCTAACCTGCCCATCACAGCAATTTTAACAGTGCAGGACAAATTCATTCTTGGCGTAAGTGAGCACACCTCCTGTTAACTCACTCCTGGCAGGAAGGCTGGCGTGTCAGGGAGGGCAGTGGCCATGCGCTTGGAAGATCTGGGTTCACTTCCTAGCTGTGCCATTGCCCCTCTGTGACACCCTGGGCAAATCAGTTACTTTCTCAGTGCCTGCCTGGTCAGTTGGGATTGCAATACTTTTCTGCCATACTGGGTTGGGGAGGAAAAGGTCAGCTATGTTTGGGAGGTGTTTAGGGACGATGATAATGTTTGCCACAGAAGCACCTCGATAGCTGTGCAAGGACTGAAATTGGCCATGTGTGGGAGAGAGCTGGAGGCTTGTTTAGCAAATACGGTCATTATTATTTACTTTAAAGAGCGGTTGACAATTTTTTTTTTTTTACACTTTGATGAACAGTTGAAAACAGTAGCTAAAGAACAGTAGGGAAAGAAACCGGAGAAAAATTTTGAGTAAGGTAAAAAAAGTGAGAGATAAAAGAAATAATGCAGGGAAGGATGAGTAATCGACATTCTTGGAGTCGAAGCGCAGGCTCCAGCTTCCTTCCTGAGCTGTAAAGTAAAATAATAATAATTAAAAAAAAAGTCTCTAGAACAACAAAACCCTGGACGCACTGGTTTCCTTCCTGACAGGCCCAGCCTCGTGGCATTTCGGTGTGTCCTCATCGGCAAGGAGGGCTGGTTTACAAGCCAAAGGAGCCAGATGGGTGGATTTAACTCTTTGATGGACAAGTAGAAGCTCTGCTGCAAAACTGACCTCTCCCACTTTATTTGCATTTTCCTCCATTTCTGGTGCGTGAGTGACCAACATCTCTCTATCTGTTATGCCATTATCACTGTAGTACCTGGGCACCTGGTAGTAAAGGTCTATGTGGCTTTAGTTTTCTGCTGCTCCTCTTGGTTCAGTTCTTTATTTTAACATTCTTCCCACTGAGCTTTTGGGGAGAGACCCCCTTTGTGTGTTTTTGCTGCAGACTCCACTCTAAAGGCTATAAAAATTAATTCCACTTTCCGGTTATTTGGGATTATTCTCCCCACATGGAACATTGGAACTTGAGAACCTCTCCAATTCCATGGGCCACGGTTTGCGTGCCTCATTGGTGGCCTCCAGAATGGTATTTAGGAGCCTCTCCGTTTTGTTAGAATTTATGCTTTCATTTAAAAAGAGCCAAAATTCCATTTCTAGTTCTTTTGTTTGTGAAGAAGATCCTCTGAACATTGCCCAGTGCAGTGTGAACTAACAGCTGTAAGTGGTGGATGAAAAACACATTGGTAGGTTAACTCTGAATCCTAATAACGAGTGTTGAAATGCAAACACTGCTGTTCTGCAGCTGCTCATTTTAGCTGTGACATAGAGTTAACAAGTGCTTTTCCAGAATCCTTGTTTGACATGGGCATTAGAGATGCGAAAGACCTGCTAGGTGTGAAATATATACCCTTCTCCTCCTAGATTCAGGATTACTCTGGAGGGGATGGTGAACTGGTGAGCACTGCTGGGAGGAGACAAGTGCAGATCTCCTGAATGTGCTAGATGGGGTGAGTGGGTGGGGATGTTTGCGGAAGCTCGCTCTGAAGCTGGCTCTCTAAGGCTGGCCGCTCTCTGCAGGGTTCCACTCTCGGCAAGTCTGAAGCCACTTCTTATTTCTCCACAGCTGACAAAATATTTATTTTCAGGTACTTAAAATATTATAATTTGAAGTGGAGTTGGGGGCCCTGGCTGGAGCTAATTTTTTTCACTAACAGCTTCAGTGGAATGACTTTCCCCCTCCTCTGACCTGCCAACAAATAGCTGTGAGACAGTCATCCCTGTGTTGAATAGATCAAGAAACTTTAAATTTGCCAGAGACTTTCAAAGGGACAAATCCAAAGGCTGAAGTTGTTGCAAGTCCTATTTTTCCTGTCCTTTAGTCTTACCATGCCCTGGTCCACACTGATTCAAGATTTCACAAATTTCCGCCTGTCTGCTGAATGAGAGATACTCAGACAGCTGCTGTGTATATTTGTAAATGAATCTGAAGAAGTCAAAACACCACAGTTCCCTGAGGGACTCAGACCTGCCCCCTACAATGTGTGTGGTAACCATCAACATCATCGTCAAATGTGCACAGTCTGCTGAGAACCCTTGCACCTGCCCAAGCGACGACGGTTGATAGTCTACCATCAGGTATCGTAGACTGGTGCAAATCTGTGAAAGTCCAGAGTGGTACCGCTGGTGATGCCAGGTAGGGTCAGAACTGGTCAGTTTGAGAACACAATGTGCCTGGGTGTTATTGTCCACCCTGGTGGTGTGGCAGAGGAGAATGCAACCCCACTTTTGAAAGTAATGAGCAATGGGAGGAAGGCCAGGTCTCTGAGAGATTACGGCATTTTGCACGTGGAGCCACTTTGGGCTCAGGATTTGGTGCTGAAAGCACATGTGGAACACCGCTCCCCACTCCAAGTCTACCTGTTGGAGGGTCTGGGTTTCAGACCTGTATAACAATACAAGCAAAACACAGGGTTTGGATAGATCCTGAGCCTTGTCTCAGCTCAGAGGTGTCTTTGCATCCATAAGCAAGACACAGAATTCACGCAGGAGGTGGATGTCAGAGGATGTCCGGTTTGCTGCAACTGTTCGAACTCTGCTTGCGTCCTGTGTGGTAAGCTCACAGGCAAAGTTGCACTTCAAGAAGCACTGCTCCTCGGAATCCAGTCTACTCATTTGTATTCCTGCTCCGCAGGTGCTGAAGCAGGTTATTTTAATACGTTTACTACGGCAGGGCCTACGGGACAACCAGGAGAGAGGCTCCCTTGTGCCAGGCACTCTGCTGATACAGAGTAGCAGATGGTCTCTATCTCAAAGAGCTTGCAGTCTAAATAGCCAAGACAGACACACGGGAAAGGGAGGTAACCCACAAGTTGCATGAACTATGCGGTGGCCGTGGACATCGCATGAGCTCCATTGTTTATTGGGGTGGGTGAGAGGGTGTCCTAAGCTAACTGGAAAGAAGAGGACAGGGAAGAGGGGTGAGGTGAATGGGGTGGGGAGAAGAGGGTAAAAGGCATTGTAGTGTGAAGCTGAGGTGGCCAAGGGTGGGAGAAAACAGCCAATCAGCACAGTGCAGAGAAAATCCAGTCAGAACTGTACAAATGTCTCTGAATGTCCCAACTTCTGCTCCTTCTGACTGGAGTCCCTGGCTGGCTCCTCTTGGAGATGCCTAGGCCAGGCTGATAAGACTGTTGACAAAACGCTGCTCCTAATACCAGAGGGTAGCACTGAGGAGACTCGTTTCCCAGCAGCTCACAGGCAGGCAGAGCAGCGAGGCCTCTATCTGCTGTTCCAGACCCTACGTTGCAAGCCGCTTTCCTTGGGGCTCCTGTCTCTGCCCATGTCCTGACTGCTGCTTTCCTCCTCTTTCTGCCCCAGCACAGCCACAGGGGCATGTTCAGGTTTCAGCAGAAGAGTTATAATAATTAGGTGGCTCGTTGGAGGGTTTAGTAGTACTTAACCAGATGTGAAAAGGCTTGTCCCAGTCCTGGCTCACTCGCTGGGCTCCAGCCAGCTGCCTTTTCACTGCTCCCTGAGAGGACCTGCCTTGTGTCCCTGCTGCTCCCCCCTCCGCCCTCTCCTCTCCTTCTTATGCTAAACGCTCACTTGTAGGTGAAAATCCCTCACGCTGGTTGGGAGAAGAGCAGCAGAGAACTGATCGGGGACACCTGCAGAGTTCCCTCCTCTCTCTTCAGAGAGCAGCTTCCGTGAGGTTTGTAGTTCCTGGGATGCCTATCCATGGGTGAGATATATAGGAGGATGCAAGGTCTGGTGCTTAGAGCAGGGGCCCCAGAGCTAGACCTCCTGGTTTTGTTCTACCACTGACAGGCAGGTCACCGCCCCTCCCTGAGCCTCTGTTTTCTCCGTCTTTAAAATGGACAATGCTTGGCTACCTTTGCACAGTCCTTTGGGAACCTCCTGTAAAGACACAGTGGAAACACAAACTATTATGATTGCTGACCCAGTTCTGTACCTAAGGAATACTGTAGTAAATGATACTCCTTGCTGAATTCATGTCAAGTCCAAATACTGGCTGCTGTTGAAGATGGGATACTGACTAGAGGGACTGTGGATCTGATCCAGTCTGCCACTTCCTAGGATTCTATGGTGAAATTTCGACAAAGCAACACATTACGAATAAGGAAATCCATATACATTGTCTAGGCTGTTAGTAACAGAGGGAAAAGACCTAGTGAATCAGTGAGACCAGAAGGGCAGAAAAAGAAAAGTATCAGATATGAAAACACTACTATTCTATTCTTGATCTCAGCTGAAAAGCACAATACATATTTTTGTGTAACTGGTAAACTCTTTTTTCTGTGGTTCTGGATTAATTCACTTAATCTGTATCATGTAGAGGAATAGTAACAGTGGATGCAATTGTGAATCTGGTGCATATTTTACTGTAAGCATTATATTGCATAGCCAAGTAAGGGTATTCAGCATCCCAGTCCGTCCTATACATCTGTAAATGGGAGCTCCCTGCTGTTCTGAATATAGTGAGCTGCATATTTATCAGTAAATACCAGACCAGGTACAATAAAAATACACGAGAAGTAGTGGTGAAAGGCTGAGGTGTTGCAAACGAGTTTGGTCAAAGCTCCTGGGAACATATTTGTGGGGAACAGTCCTGTAGTGGCTAGAGGGGTGAACTTCCCCTACTCTGGCTTCTGTGATTCTATTAACTTACAGGACTCCACCGGGCTGGCTGTCACCCCTCAGTGCAGTGTGGCTTCTTGTAGGTTTGGAACGTAAGAGCTGCCGTACTGGGTCAGACCATAGTCTTTCTGGCCCGGTGTCCTGTCTCTGACAGCGGCCCATACCAGAGCTTCAGGGAGAGTGTACAGAACAGGGACGTTAGGGAATGATCCACCCTGGGTCCCACTCCCAGCTTCTGGTAGTCAGAGGTTTAGGGCTCTTCAAAGCAGGGCAAAGGGCCGAGGTGATGACTGGGGACAAAGAGGGCCAAGCTTTCATCCCTGACATAACTCCTGTGGCCAGAGAATCCAAAGAGCTCTTCTGGTAAAATACTGCCTATGCATGGCCTGTAGGGGAGAGAGACATACATGTATATCATGAGCCAGATTATGATCCCTAGTATGCTAGTGTAAATCTCATTGCACTTGTATCAGTGAGCTCTCAAACAGGGCCTGTGTGCCTGTGTGTGTAGCAGGAGGAGGGAGTTCTGTATGCCACAGTGTGTGTAGCAGGCAGGGCACTTGTGAAGCAGAAAACAAACACTATTTTCAGGGGTTTCTTCCCAGCTTTCTGAATGACATACCCTCCCAGGCAGCTATAGAAACAGGGGGCACAATGTGGACTCTAGACAGAGCAACGGCTTCTGAAATACCCACATGTTTAACCTAGAGGGAGCTCTCTTACATGAAGAATGAGCTCATCGGCTCAGCCTGCCTACACAGCTTTTACTCTTTACATCTCCTCTTATTCTTTGTGTGCTTTCAGCAAACTGCTTCCTAGTGTGTCACTGCTTTCCTTGCGGGGTACAGAATGCCCACAGAATGTCACGAGGGGGGCATCGCAGCTTGGCCTCATGAGGTTCATGGGGTGGAAGGTGAAGTGGATTTTTTAATGACATTTTTTGCAGGTGCCCGATAAAGCCTTCTCCCCTGCCAGATGAGTCACATCTGTTGAGATGCCAGACACCTACCTGTTCCCCGTTCCTCTGTTCTGGGGAAACCCTGACTGGAGAGCAGGTGCTAAATCCCAGTCCGTGTGGGACTGGCAGGAGGAAGGGCTTCTCCTCTCTGGAAGACATTCTTGTTGGTTGTTGACCAAGCCATTAACATGCTGATTTGTTAAGAAGATGTTAATGCTCTGGTCCACCTGTGACTCGGGGAATGTCTATGTTGGAGCTGGCAGATGTAATTTCCAGTTTAAGGAGACATAATGGGGCCAGCTCTGATTGAGATAGCTTGCTAAGCATTGACGGATAGCCATGGTGGTGCAGGTGGTGGGATGGGCAAGCCGTTGCAAGCATGCACCCGTCTGAGGCCTTAGGAACGTGCTCGGGTGGCTAGCCCAACCTTCTGCTTGTGCCGCTGAGACGGCACTTCTGTTTTTAGTGCTCTAGCCGCTCAGAGTTTTCCCAGGGATGTTTAATGAGTTGGGAATTATACCTCCAGCTCCAGTGTGAACATACCATGAGCAGCCCCCTTTGGGTTTTCTTCTCTTGAATGCCCCGGGTATGTCCTCATATGCCTGGGGGTAGATCCAGCCTCATAAATTCCAAGCAAAGATGTTTCAGTGTAAATCGTCGAAGTGTAGGCTGGAAGGGATCTTGAGAAATCATCAAGTCCAGCCCCCTTGCTCTGTGGCAGGACCACATAAACCTACCCTATCCCTGACAGATGTTTGTCCTGCTTATCTTTACAAGGATTCTGCAACCCCCCTTGGAAGCCTATTCCAGTGCTTAACTACCCCAAGTTAGAGAGTTTTTCCTAGTATCTAACCTAAATCTCGCTTGCTGCAGATTAGGCCCATCACTTCTTGTGCTACCTTCAGTGGACAGCAGAGAACAAAAGATCACTCCCCTCTTTATAACAGCCCTTCAGATATTTGAAGACTGTTATCAGACCCCCTTCCATCTTCTTTTCTCAAGACTAAACGTGTCCAGTTTTTTTAACATTTCCTCGTAGGTCAGGTTTTCTAAACTTTTTATCATTTCCATTGCTCTGCTCTGGACTCTCTCCAGTTTGTCCACATCTTTCCTGAAGCATGGCACTCAGTGCTCCAGCTGAGGCCTCACCAGTGCCGAGTAGAGCGGAACAGTTACCTCCCGCGTTTTACATACAACACTCTGCTTAATATACCCCAGAATTATATTAGCCTCTTTTGCAACTGCATCGCATAGTGGATCACAAATTGAATATGCATCAACAATAGCCCCCAGATCATTTGCAGCTCTACTGCCTCCTAGCCAGTTATTCCGTTTTGTAGTTATGCATTTGAGTTTTTCCTTCCTAAGTGAGCTACTTTGCACATGTCTTTATTGGGTTTCATGTTGTTGAATTCAGACCAATGCTCCAGGTTGCCAAGGTTGTGTTGAACTCCAATCCTATCCTTCAAAGTGCTTGAAGCACCTCCCACCTTGATGTCAGCTGCCAGTTTTGTAAGCGTACTCTCCACTCCACCATCCACGTCATCGCTGAAAATAATGACTAATACTGGAGCCAGGACTGACCCCTGCAGGGCCCCACTAGATATGTCCTCCCAGTTGACCATGAGCCATTGATAGCTACTCTCTGAGTATGGTTTTTCAACCAGTTTTGCGCCCACCTTAGAGTTATTTCATCTAGCCATATTTCCCTAGTTTGCTTATGAGAATGTCATGTCGGATTGTGTCAATGGCCTTGGTAAGATCAAGATATATCATGTCTATTGCTTTTCCCCATTCATTATGACAGTAAACTTGTCAAAGGAGGAAATTAAGTTGGTTTGGCATGATTTGTTCTTGACAAATCCCTGCTGGCTATTCCTTGTAGCTGTATTATCCTCCAGGTGTTTACAACCTGATGGTTTAATAATTTATTCCAGTATTTTTCCAGGTATTGAATTGAATTAGGCTGATTAATCTATAATTCCCCAGATTCTCTTTGTTCCTCTTTTTAAAGACAGGTGCTGTGTTTTCCCTTCTCCAGGCCTCTGGGACCTCACCAGGAGTTCTCAGAGATAGTTGCTAATCTTTCCAAGGTTGCTTCAGCTAGTTCCTTACATACCCTAGGCTGAATTTCATCAGACCCTGACAACCTGAATACATCTAATTTCCTATTTTGACTTGCATTCCTTCCCCCTTGTTCAGATTGTGTTGAGTATCTGGTCTCCATTAACCTTTTTTGTGAAGACTGAAGCAAAATAAGCAAAAAAGGGGGAGGGTTAGCTCAGGGGTTTGAGCATTGGCCTGCTAAACCCAGAGTTGTGAGTTTAATTCTTTGGGGGCCATTTAGGGATCTGGGGATTGGTCCTGCTTTGAGCAGGGGGTTGGATTAGATGACCTCCCAAGGTCACTTCCAACCCTGGTGTTCTATGATGTCATCAGTTATTAGCTCTCCTTCCCCACTACGTAGAGGACCTACACTTTCCTTCATTTTTCTCTTGCTCCTAATGCAGGAGTTGGCAACCTTTCGGAAGTGCTGTGCCAAGTCTTCATTTATTCACTCTAAGTTAAGGTTTCGCGTGCCAGTAATACATTTTAATGTTTTAGACAGTCTCTTTCTACAACTCTATAATATATAACTTAACTATTGTTGTATGTAAAGTAAATAAGATTTTTAAAATGTTTAAGAAGCTTCATTTAAAATTAAATTAAAATTTAGAGCTCCCCAGACCAGTGGCCAGGACCCAGGCAGTGTGAGTGCCACTGAAAATCAGCTCGAGTGCTGCCTTCGGCACACATACCATAGGTTGCCTACTCCTGTCCTAATGTATTTAAAGAACCTCTTTTTATTGCCTTTTGTGTCCCTTGCCAGGTGCATTTTGTGCCTTAGCCGTTCTGATTTTGTCTCTACATGCTTGTGCTGTTCTTTTGTGCTCTTCTCTAGCAATTTGTCCATGGTTACACTTTTTATAGACTTTCTTTCTGATTTTCAGGTCATGAAAGAGTTTCTGATAGAGCCAAATTGACCTCTGACCATTCTTCTTATCTTTCCTTCTCATGGGGATAGTTTGCAGTTGTGCCTTTAACACTGTCCCCTTAAGGAACTCTCAGCTCTCCTCACTCCTTTATCCATTAGATTTTCTTCTCCTGGGAACCTTACCTGCCAGTTCTGAGTCTGTTAAAAGGAACAGATGCTTCCTTTCCCGGGGGCTGGGTGGGAGTTAGGGCTGATGGGCTCACTGAAGGCATGAGGAAGGCCTCAAAGGCAGAGATGGGTCTGATCCAAACCCTCAGCTTAGTTCTTCAAGAAAGTTTGGATCTGGATCTGAAAGCCACAGTTGACCTCTCTCTCTAAAGAGCTAAATCAGAACCTCAGACCTAACCCTCTTTGACCTCAGGGAAGACAGAGTCTAAACTGCGTGAGATATTAGCGGGAGGCATGTGGGAGATGAGAGGAGGCCACCTGTGCTGTGGGTAGATTAAAGTTCTGTCTCTACAGGCTGTGAATTCAGCACTGTACCTTCACCCCAGATTCAGACAGAGGAGGCTGGGGGTAGGGGATTGAGGTGGCATTTAACAGAACATTCTTGCCCTTAAAGGGGCCTGAATTATTTCTGTAGGCCCATAAAGCGCCCTACCCTGAATAATGTACCAGCTGGGATGGCATTGCAGGCAGGGGCAGCAGGTTTGTAGAAGTTTTGGTGGTCCCCAGAACTCTCCCTCCCCCGCAAACTCCCCTTGCACCGGCCTAAGGCTCTGGGAGGGCATTTGGGTAGGGGAGTGGGTCTGGGGTGCAGGCTCTGGGATGGAGTTTGGATGCAGGCTCTGGGCTGGGGCAGGCGATCGGGGTGCAGGAAGGGTGCAAGGTGTAGACTCTGAGAGGGAGTTTGGGTGCAGGGAGTGTGAGGGGTCAGGCTCTGGGAGGGAGTTTGGTGGGCGAGGTGATCTGAGGTACAGGCTCTGGGGTGGAGTTTGGGTAGAGGAGAGGATCTGGGCTGGGGCACGGGGTGGGGTGCAGGCTCTGGGAGGTAGTTTGGGTGCTGGGTGCAGGCTCTGGGCTGGGGCAGGGAATGCGGGTGCAGGCTCTGGGAGGGAGTTTGGGGGGAGAGAGGGTGGTGGGGGTGCAGGAGGAAATTTGGGGACTAGAGGGGGTGTGGGTGCAGGCTCTGGATGTGGATGGGGGGTTTGGTGTTCCCTGGGGCACCCCCTCCAGCAGCGGCTCCTAGGCAGGGCAGGCCAGGGGGTCTCCGCACACTGCTGTCCCCAGGCACCCCCCCCACCCCCCGCAGCTTCCCAGTGGCTGCAGGGGTGTTCAGGGCAGCGGCAGGGCGCAGACCACGTGTTGTAAGGACGTGCCAGCAGGCACATGGAACGAGCACACAGGAAGCTGCTCAGCCCCGCTGTGCTGCCGGTTGGCAGCAGGAGCCCCCTGGCTGTTTTGGGGCCGGGGGACGTGTGGGGAGGGGCAGGAATATTCCTGGTGCCTGGGCTCCACAGGCCCATAGAAGTCACTGCCCATGCCTGCAGGTTTGGGTAAATTGTGAGGGCTATGATTCCGCTTCCCACCCCAACCCTGTGAGCTCTTGAATCTTCTTCTGTCTAACCCTAGTGGGGTAGGGAGAGTTTGGGGCCTGGCTGTTACTCCTAGAAAATGGCAGAGGGTGGCAGAATGTCTGGAATTCTTGATACTGCTGGGCCATGTGCGGGCGCGGATATTGCCAGCCCCTTTCTCCCTATGCAGCACCCTATGTCTGCTTCACCAGGGGCTTTGCCGCACGCTGTCGACCCACCAGGATTCTGGGATCATGATCTCAAATCGTGAAAGCCCTCTGAGCAAACAGGCCTTCCTCAGGCCTGGCCGAAGCCTCACACTCTTGCTGGTACCTGTAAATGTGTGGCCGCCTCTCAAGTGCCCCCGTGCGGCAGCCCTGAAAGTGGCCCCTTGCCTCAGTTTCCCTCTTAGGTCCACAGTGACTCCATGGAATCTTGCCCTTTGGTCCAACAACAGTTTATGAACAAACATTATGCAGTTAGTCCATAACAAAAGTCCCAAAATAGAGTCCCTCTGACCTCAATGCAAATAGTCCTTAAAATCGCATATCATCTTGGGTATTAATATAACACATATCCCCTTCCAGCATCTTCCACCACATCCAGACTGTGTCAGTCCTTCTTGGTCCTTCTGCCAGGAGAGCCCCCCAGCCTTTCCTCCTGTGGTGCACTCTCACTCTGCCTGCTGGGAACCCCCACAGCCTCTTTCACTGTTCCTCCCGCTCCAGCTGTCCAGCAGGGAGACATCAGCTGGTCAGCCCCTCTCCTGCTCCCCCTTCCTTCAGCCCTCTTTCACAGCTGAGAGCCTGCAACCAACTCCTCCAGCTTCTGCTGCTGCTTTCAGCCCTCTCCAGCCAGGGACGGCTCAATGTGTTTTGCCGCCCCAAGCACGGCAGTCAGGCAGCCTTCGGCGGTGTTTCTGCAGGAGGTCCACCAGTCACGCGGATTCGGCGGTGGTTCTGCAGTGATCTGCCAGTCCCACGTGTTCATCATACCTGCGGCCAAACTGCTGCTGAAACCGCGCGGGACCAGCAGACCTCCCACAGAAACACCGCTGAAGGCTGCCTGCCTGCCGCCCTCACAGCAACCAGCAGGCCACCCCCCGCGGCTTGCTGTGCTGGTGCCTGAAGCCGCCCCTGTCTCCAGCCCTGCCTCTCTGGCTGGGGGACCCAGCAAACTCCTCCAGCAGCTCTCCTGCCATCATCCTTCTCCCAGGAACCACCACCATCATCAACCCTCTGCCTTTCCTTCTCCCCATCCAACTGACTGACTCATTGAACGGCCCAGCTACCCTGTTGCAGTGACTTCCACCACAGTTTAAACCAAAGCTGCTGCTTATGTCTAACCCTCCCCAGCTCACCCTTCCTTAGGTCTTTTCTAAGCCGCTTGGCACAGTCTCACTTTCTTTAGCAGCTTTCTAACTTCTAAGAGGCTTAATAGTCAGGGAGATTGTGGGGGTTTCGCTCTCGCTCACACAGCCGTGGGCCTTAAGGAGTTTATTTTATTAAGCTGATTCCAGTTGTTTGAGAGGAGCATGGGGTGGAGTGGCGAAGGAGTCAGAGGAGGGGGAGTGGTCCCTTGCCCTGACTTTTGCAATGTTATTTGTTAAGACCACAAGCCTTATGAGTGACCGAGTTCCCTGGAAACACATCTCAGGGTACAGGAGAGAGGAATGACAAGGAGGCCATTGGAATTGCTGCCCCTTCGGCCCTGCCCTTTGAACACAGCTCTTTCCTCATTTCTCTCTCCCTGCGTGGACAACTGGATTTTGCTTAATTAAGTTTCTGTCCTGTCCCCTATATACTCCCCCCGCCCCGCCTCCAACACAAAATCATGGCCCAGAGTAAAAAAAAATTGACTGATGATTTGCCAGGAGGGTGAGAAAAACAGAAAGACCAACGTTTCCATAACAGAAAGACGTCGGAGGCTGATAGAGCCCCCGTGGAGAGTTTTTATAGTGGAATTACTGAATTCATTCATCCTGATACCCTGACCCCTCTTTATGGCTTTTTGGGTGACCCTGTTAGCTCTGCTGCCCTCCACCATGTGGGCTTCTTTAAAAGAGAGTGTGAGGTGGGTGAGGCTGGGGGAAGGGACTAAGGGAAGCGGGAGAGAGATGGAGAATGGCAGAGGATATTTTCCTGTGGCAGCTTTTTCCTTCAGTTTGAAAACCGAAGAGAGGGATGTGGGAGAGAAGGAACATGAGGGAGGATAAGAAGGAGAGGAGGGAAGAGAGACGGAGGGAGGAAGTGTAAAGAACTAAACCACAATTTTAAAAGAAACACACTGCAGGATTTTTTTTTTCATCCCTCTAGGTTGTGTTGTGGGATGGGGGAATGGAGTGAGAGGATTGTTAATTGAGCACCCAGAGGTTTTGAAATGCCAGTGTCCAGTTTGGCATGAAAAAACAGCAGAAGAAAACATCTGGGTGTTGGAATAGGAACAGCTTCTGAGAGCTGAGACCAGCAGAACCTTTCCCCAGGGCTGGTTCTTTTGGTCTCAAATCACCCACCTGGTAGTGACCCAGAAAAAGTCAATTCCACCCCCTAGTCCATCAAGCTGGAGCAGTCTTCTCTATTCCATGCTGGCAAATCACTTCTTGATCCTCCCCGTCAATTTCCCTCCTTCCCCTTCATTGTGGAGTTTGGGAAGGAGATGCTAGGGGAAACTCCTTGCAAGGGCATGTTACCTGTACTTCTAAAGGGCCCAGATGACTGTTGAAGGACCAGCAGACTGATCAGCTGAATGGCTGGATTTTGGGATGCAGCGAACTTCCCTGTTGAGTGATAATGCAGCCTCTCCCTTTTCTTTCTTCCCCCATCCCCCATTCCTTTTTCTCCCTACGAAAAAGCCGTGGAGTTGGATACAAGTAGCATGAAATTCAGTGCTGCAAGAACCTTCCCAATTGGGGTTTAATAAACAACCCATAACTCGAGTGGTTGGTTTTACAAGCATCCAATAACTCCAGCAAACCATAATATATCACTGGCTTTTTGGAGCTGCGTGCTGTGTGCTCTCACTGGGCATTTCCGAAGCCCGAAGTACTACTTGGACCATACTTCTAATGATGGCCGACTGTACAAATATCCTAAAATTGTGGTGTCCATGGCGCCTTTCAGTAAAGCTGTGATTGATTGGGTTGATGAATGAACCAAGGTTGTGGCCGTGATTGGACCTGGCTGATTATACTGAGGTGTGGTATTGTAGGGTCAGCTGTCCTCTACAACTGGTGAGGAAATGCTGCTTGCTTTCTCCCTGCATTTGTGTCTCAGTTTTGAGTTCGAGGTTCTCCAGACATGTGCTGTTTGAAAGTCTCCAGTTCTGAGGCAACCTTCCTTTTAATATACACCCAAGTGCCCTAAGTCAGCTGTGTTCCCTGGGGGTTCCCCTTCTCTGCCTGATACAGAACATCCCTTCTGGTGGTTTTGGCCTTGTACAGAAGCTTTCAGAAACACTGATGGGTCTCTAGCTTGTTCAGAGAGCTGGGCAGGGCTCCCTGTGATGTGGAACAAGCCCAAAGGTGCTGGCCAAAATTCCCTTGCGACAGGTCCTGCAGGACTTGCTGGGTTAGGAAGCAGGGGTACGCGCTGTATACTGTGTGGAGTGAACCATACTGGTGTAATGATGAAATTGACAATTTGGATTATAAAACATCTGAGCTTCCTTGCTCCTGCCCCTCCCTGATTAGTCAATCAAAAGTACTTAAAACTCTGCGATGTTTGTTTCGTGCATCTTCACTGGCTGTTGAGGAGTTGATAGACATTTCTTGTAGCAGAGGTGTTATCTTTTTTATTTTAAGTGTATATAAAAGAGAGAAAATCCTAGAAAAATACTGCCTTATGATAGTGACTCCATAGTGCTTCATGTAGGAACATATAACGTGAAGGGGTTAGACTAGGTGACCCTTGCAGTCCTTTCTAACCCTATGATTCTAAGGTGAGCGTGTCTCACATTTGTGGCAAGGGGATGAGAAACACTGAGCAAACTCTTCTTATGTTGCACAAGACAGATCTTTTCTACCAGAAGAAGCGGCCAGACTGGAGGGAGTTTAGAGAAGAAAAAGAGTGATCCAGGAGGTAAGGGAAGATTACGAGAGCTCAGTGCGTACAGCTTGGCAAAGTAACTAGCAATGCAGGGCATGTTGTTTACCTGAAGGGTGCAAGACCCTAAAAAGGATGGAGATTGTGTAGGGCTGTGGCAATGGGATATAATTAGGAGGATATAATTAGGGCTGGAATTAAGAGAAAGAAAACGAGGCTTAATCTGAGGGAAATCTCCCTGGCTGCTGAGGTGTCTTAACACTGATGTGACTTCCGATGCGGTGAAAGCGTCATCTGGAGACGTTGTAAAACCAGACCGGACAAAGTACTGGAAAATTTCTTGAGGAGAACAGTTCTGCACTAGCTAGAACATGGATTTACTGGCAGGTTGGCTTTTGTCGCTAACCTTTACGATTATGTGATACCTTGACTAAGTTTACAAAAAGATCATTCCCTGCTTTTAAAAATGAGTAATTCCAGGTTAGGCTTGGATCTCAGATGGAGACAGATCTCTGCCTTGTCAGGCAGAGGTGCCTTGCGCTGGAATTCTGAACTCTGGGCCAGATTTCCACCTCTACAACATTTTGAAAAGATAATTCCTTCTCTTCTTCCTTCCTTGAGATACGTCCAGATATGTCATACTTAGAGCCAGGTATCTTAAAACATTCATGCCTGGGTTTAAGAAAAAGTGGTAGATAATTTGATCCAAGGCTGTCCTTTTGTGGGAGCCTATAATTAGCAATTAAAGCTTAAAAAATAGTTCCAACCAGTGACTCCTAAATAAATGCTTGTCACTGCTGATCAGAGTTGGTTTATTTCCAGGCTTGTTTTCCTCAGTGCCTCTCTCTCTCTCTCTTTTTTTTTTATAACTTACGGCTCTGTAAATGCTCGGCAGCTGTTAATATGATTCTGTCGATACGTTTCCCATGGTGATTTGGCTATATTTGGCGAGCGTGTGAAGAAATCACTCACTGGTTGGAAGGAAGCAAGACAAGCTGTCGATATCTAGGGAGAAATGCTAATAACCCTGCTGACAGATCATTCCTGGGAATCTCAAAGGGTTAAAAAAAAGACAAGAAAAGAGAAAAGGCCATACTTCCTAGAGACAGGGCCCTGGCAGCCTGAAGGTGACTCATCAGGAGCTGCAGACACCAGCTGTCATCCCCCACTTCTGTGCTTAACCACCTCATGTTAAAAAAGTACTTTGTTCTTATGCAATCAGACCTAGATTTGTTTGTTTTGAATTATTTACCAGTGAGAAGAACCTCCTGTAAATACCCATCTTCATTCAGAAATAAGTGGACTCATGGAGTTCTGCTGCGATACTTCCACAAACACACAAGTAAATTCTGCTCTTTTACACCAGTGTAAACTGAGAATAACTCCAGAGAAGCCAGCTAAGTGACTTTGGATTTGCAGCCATGTAAATAAGAGGAGAACTTGGCCACACGCATACATGCGCATGCATGTTAGTATCATGTTCCAACTTGTGACTCTCTACCACTTTATATATACACCTGCTTACATATATTGCGAGTGAAAGCACCCCTGTACTTCTGGCTCCCTGCTACTCTTATTCCCACATGGCATACATGCTCCTGCTGTGCCAGGAACTGTGTGTATACACAAAGTCATTCCTCACTCCCTGTATCCCTTTCTGAACAGGATTAACTCCTTTTAGACTCCAGGGGATGTGTTTATGTTAATTACTAAATCAAGGGAGAAATTCAGGCTGGCAGTTCTTCATTCTGTTCTTTGCACGTGTGTAACTGTCATTGACATCAAGAGCTCTGTGGTATTTTGCAGTCCCTAACAACCTGATCCTGCCGCCACTGAAGTAAATGCTAAGACTCTCATTGACTTCAGTGGGCATTAGATTAGGCCGGGGGCAGTCAATAGACAAACCGCCAAATCCAGACCGCCAGAGGCTTTTGAACAGACCCTGAAATCTTTTTATTTACTTATTATTATTAACATTACTGTTGTTACTTTCTTATATTATTTTCTCTAGAGTCTGGACCTTGGCTATACCTCGAGCAAGAAGTTTGGACCTTGACAAAAAATAATTGACTAGCCCTGGATTAGGCCCTAATTGCATAGTTGGTCCACTGTAAGGTTATGACAGGCAAATATTACCCCACGGTTATTGCTATCAGAGTAATGGATCTACCTGTCCTAGGTATTTCTAGGCTTCCCAGCATCACTGTGATGTGCACATCTCAGGTACCTCCCGGGCACATTGGGCATGGCCCAATACCTTGCCCCTTCCCTTCTCTTTATGGTCTGAGGTCAGAGATCACAGTTATCAACATACTTAAAATCATTGATATTTGCGCTTCAACTCCTCCTTCTCGTCTTGGCTGTGCTCTGGGGTAATGTGACTTGACTCTGGTATCTGTATTACCGGCTAATAATATGTAATTTATAATTTGTCTGCTCTTTACTTGTTACCAGCCAATCCCATGGATTGTAAATAAATGAGCTCTCCTTCCAAACAGCCTGGATGCAGAGAGCAATGAGGCTGACTGGTGCAAGTCCCACATTTATACAAATTCCTGACAACAAAGAAAGATAATACCCTAAAAAAAGGTCTTTAATATGAAATGAACATAGTTCTGTAGACAGGTTTTCTTGCCTAGATTCGCTTCCAGATGCACAGAACCACAAAGAGAGGATTCAAGATCATTGGAGGCTGAAAGATCAGAGTACTATGTTTAAACATTTAGGGGCCAATTCTCATTTAAACTGAGACCCCTTTGCACCACTCTGGCAATGGAAATAGACGTTAAAATGGGCCCAACTGAAAATGCCCTCTGTGCATAGGTCCCTCCCTGGCCAGTGTGGAGGTCCCAGCTGTAGCATTCCCAGTCCCCCGGCACTGCAGGAGTGTGGCCAGAGGTCGCTGCACAGTGACTAGTCTCTGCTTCCCATGGGGAACAAAGCACAACTTCAGAGCAACCTTGGAGCTGTTCATAGTTAAACTAGGGTCCTAGCAGACCACTGGCTGCCCCAGAGTACAAAGAACGCAAAGGTGTCTCAAAGCCCGCCCACATGTTCTGTTCCTGCCCCAGTACAGAGATTAATTTCAGCCTCCTTTTTTGTGTGTGTCTCTCTGGGGGCCAGCTGTCTCCCTGTGTGAGTGTAGCTGTCGTTGACGGGTACAGGGAGTTATGGGAACACAGGGAGAGTGAAAGTGAGCCCTTGATCGGAACCAATAATACCATCTCCCAAACTTCCTCCAGTTCTTCCACTCAAAGTCTCAGCAGAAACACTTAGAAGCAAATGATGGTCTAACATCTAGCCGCCTGCAGGCTCTGTGAGGCCTTTCTGGCTCTCTCTAGGCCCCAGTCTGTTCAGAGCATAAGCACTTTGGGGCAAGGTCTTTGGGTGAAGTTTTGCTCACTTACAGAGGAGTCTAGGTTGATGTCTACACTTAAAATGCTACAGTGGCCCAGCTGTTCCACTGTAATGCTTCAGTGTAGACACTTGCTACAGCGACAGGAAGGGTTCTCCCGTCGCAGTAGATACTCCCCCTGCCTGACAGGTGGTAGCTAGGTTGAAGGAAGAATTCTCCTGTGGGCCTAGCGCTGGCTATGCTGGGAGTTAGGTCAGCTTAACTGCATCGCGCTGGGCGTGGATTTTTCACCTCCCTCAGAGAGGTAGCTATGCTGATGTAACTTTCTTGTGTAGACCAGCCCTGATTTACCACAGCTGTCAAAGATGTAAATTGCACCAAGTGAGACCAGCTCTACAGTAAACTGTTAGGTTGACCCAACCATGTTGCTCAGCAGTGTGAAAAATTACATACCCCTGAGTGACGTTGTTAAGCCCCCTCTGTAGACAGAATTCTTCTGCTGAACTGGCTACTGCCTCCCAGGGAGGTGGATTAGCTACAGCAGTAGGAGAACTCTCCCATCACTGGCGAGTGTCTACACTGAAGCACTACAGAGGTTCAGTCACAGCTGTGTGGCTGTAGCGGTTTAAGTGTAGACGGTGCCTTAGATTAATTTCAGAACCGCTCCTTCGTCTTCATTCGTATCTGCAAAATGCCTGCTGCACTGCTGATTGTCTTAAAGTAATGTTTGTTTCAAATCAGGGTAACAATCTTTCATATTTACCCTAACATTATATAGACATACAAACCCTGTTACAATATTTTAAATAAAACCACGTGATCATTCTTAATATAAAATGAGACCTCATTGGTTAGCACCATGTTAGCCCTATAGAACACGCTGAGACAGAATAAACGCCTGCATGTTTCAGTAAATACCTAGGGAAGTGCTGTCTGAGCACAGAGTTGGGCGTGATGGATTCCTGAGTTATTATCCCACCTCTAACACTGACTCTCCTTGTGGCCTTTGGTGGGTCATTTAATTTCTCTGTCGCTCAGTTTCTTCATCTGTAAAAGATCCCCATCACGTAGTATCTGGCTGCACATAAAACAGCATACTAAAATATACACAATTCACTAACATCCAAATAAAGCTTTGTTTTGCCATTGACTTCAGTGCAGCCAGACACTGATCCTCAGGGAAGAGTTCAAATCCTGGGTTAAGCTGTAAACATAACCCACACCCTTTAACTTGGGCAAAAACCTGAGTGCAGAGATCAGCCTGTCCCCATGTCCTGAGTGCCCATAGACTTGGGCTGCATAAATCCACTTGGCAGGACCCGAACATCAGACCTGGAGGCATCTGACATTCAGATCGAGGGCCTGTTAGCGTGAGCATCCCAGATGATCCCAACTCTTCATCAGCCTGACTATAGATTTTCTCCCATTTGCAGCTGCATAGGATGACGGGCCAGGCCTGTCAACCAGGCTCCTCTCACCTGGGGGTCACTTTTCCTCAGAGCATAGTTTCAGAATAACGGTGTTTTTTCCCCTTATGCTTTTGAATTCCCAACTGGGCCATTTCCGTCTTGCACGCCAGGCCTGCAGCGAGGGGCCTCGGAGAGGGTTCCTTGCTGTGCTCTCTATGGTTGGCCCTCTCTGTCCCAGGCTGGCCCCCGTGGTGACAAAGCCTGCCATGAAGAGCCAGGGCCGCAGGCCTGGGAGCTGCAATGTCCAGCCCTTCTGTCTTCCACTCGCCTGAGGGAATTCCCAGACTGAACCCCGACACTGGAGATACCTTCTCTTGGGGCCCCAATGAGTCCCCAACCTCCTTCGCCTTTCCTCTGTGGACGGGGCCAGCAGGGATCATTAACAGCTAGACAGCTGTCCCAGGGCCTGTCGGATCTCTCCTGATGGGCTTCAGCACTCTGACCAAATACCCACGACTTCTCCCCCCCACATCTATGGCCCACAGCAAGATGCCAGGAGCCCCCTCAACTGTCTGGAGCCCCTCCACTGTCTGGAGCCCCTTCACTGGATCCTTCTCTGGAAAAACGGACGTTCAAACACCTGTCTACAAGAGATTCTCTGGAGGACCCTGATCTCTTAAATGGTGGCTCATGGAATTGGACACAGATCATATGCCCTCAGAGACCTAGAGAAACACATCTCTTCCTAGGCCCAAAAAAGGTTCCATGTTAGATTCTGTCTATCTGATTACACTGCACGAAAAATAATATCAAAGAATCAAATCCTAGCAGTCCAGGAACCAAACGACAAGGGGAGATATTCACCCTCCCCTCCAGAGACATCTAATTCAACATTCATCAAAAAGAGAGCAGGAAAAGCGCAGCAAAAACCAGGAAATAAAGATCATGTTCAATTTCCTCTGAAGAAGTAAAGTTATTGGACTCCAGCCTAGAGGAACCAGAAGCAGAAACTCAGGAGCAGCTTTATCTTACAGTTAAATGTGACACCATGAAAGGTAAGGTCTGGCAGATTCTAGGTGTCCAGCTTGAACCAGATGAGAAGAGTCAGGAGCGGAAGCTTAGCAGGATCCTCCAAAAGTGTCTTATGTCATTCTCCACAGAAGAGCTTGGTACCACCATCATACCCAAGGGAAAGTGATAAAATCACTGGGGAAGCCTGACTCAGTAAGTAAAGGGCTCGCCAGACTTGCTTTGTGCAGTCCTGGAATTGAAGACAGCCTGTCATCCTTTCTAGTGGCTTCCTCCTGATGATGGACACTTCAGCTACAGGCTACAACAACCCAGAGGCCATGTCTCTCTTGAGCTGGGTGGAAAAGAACTTGGCCTTCATTTGGGTACTTCATGTCAAGGGAGAGCTTGACTTGACTTCAGATTGGCTGAACAGACAAGATCAGCATCTAGCAGAGGGAGTGGGACCATTGATCCTACCTTCCATGGTAGGCTTCTTTGTAACAAAGGAATGGTGGGGTCAGCTATTTTTTCTTCAGACACAAAAATCAGGGAGCTCTGGCCTGGGGCTTCCTGTCCAACCCTGACCTCCTCCTCCCCATCCCACCCAGAGCTCTGTATGTTTTTTCTTCTTTTTTCTGTGCTCTCTCAGGCAGTGAGACAGGAGAAGATGCTCATAATCCCACTAGCCCCATCCTGATCACAGAAGCCCCAAGTCTTTGACCTGATTACCATGGCCTCCCAACTTTCTCTCTGCCTACTGAATTGAAAGACCCAACAAGGGTCCCTGAGCCACCTGGACTCAAGGAGACTGGCTTACTGCCTGGAAGTTAAGAAGAGACGGCTACTGTATTGAGACTATTCCTCTCCAAAAATAGGCTTTCTACTAGCTCTCAGAAAAAATCCTCAACCTGTGAGTGCAAATGGAGTTGAGATGATTCAGGTATCCATATGGTGAGAAGAAAATTAAAGACCAGGTCAGCCAAATTTAGTCACATTTTTCCAAGGCAGATTAGTCTTTTGATTAAAAGACCACACACTTTGCATACACATCTCACGCCCAGCAGCAGATGTTGCTGGGGTGAACACCACCAGAGGACATTCCCTTTTGCTCTCATGTACAGAGACTGGTATGGACTGGGACATACAGTATCCTTTAGAAACCCACATGAGTGTCCCAGTCTAAGCCTAAATGAATAGGGCAAAATCACTGAGAAAAACTTTTGCATAGCTTCTACAGTCAAAACAAAAGAGGACCAACATTTTCTCTAGTAAGATCTGTGTAAAGGAAGTGCACAAGGCAGAAGGACAGGGTTCTCCTGCTTGAATAAAGGCTCATCAGACTGAGAATACAGGCACTTTGTGAGCAGAGGAGCCGTTCACTGCCTATGAGGAAATCTGCGAAGTGGAGTCTAGGTCTTCAGTGGGTACAATCTCACACGTTACAGAGTGGATGTTCAGGTGGAAAAAGGTGCTTTGGCCACTGAGCCTATCGGAGAATTCAGGAGCAGTTAAGGATACAAAATCACTTGCATAACTGCGAAACTCCTTAACAAAGGATGGGAAAATTCCCTCCATAAGGGAGTAGACATGAATCTGCCAGTCCCACTATATGCTTTGCCCCATTGAGAAGCATCACCTCTATATTTGTCAGGCCTGAGCCTCAGCTAGGTCCCTCTCATGAAGGACCCCCAATCTGGATCAGGCACTGGGAAAGGAGAAATCCTGCACTGTCTGGGGTTCTTCAAAAAGGGTCAGAGCTTCAGGCCACCCGCAGAGTGATGTACGGCCACCAAACAGCCTCACTGTCTCCCATGAGGTCCTGCCGTGTCCGTTGAACCGGAGGGAGGGGAGAATAGATGCCTGAAAAAGGAGAGCCCTCTGCAATAATGAGTAACTGCTCCGTGCCATCTCTGAGGTCTCTTTAGGGTGAAAAAGTTTTAATCTGTCAAGTGGTCTTGTGTACCTATTCCAGGGTCTGCAGTCAAGTCAGCAATTCCTCGTGGGCTGTGGTATCAAAGGATGCTGACCAGTCTAAAGGATCAGCGTGATGCTTCATCCTTATCCACTGCCAAGAGGAAATAATCAGCCAGTGTGTACCCAATGCAGTCTCCATTCCTTACCCGACTGTCGAGGCTCTTGTGCTGTGCATTGTTACAGTGGTGCCTGGGCACCCAAACCATAAGTAAGACTGAGAGGTTTAGGTCAGGTTTAAACAAAGGCCTCCAGCTTTCAGAGTCTGGATTTAGTTTCCCCCCGCCCCTTGCCTTGTGGTCTCCTTTGGACCTCCCTTTCCATTTCTTCGTGTGTCAAGGTCTTGCTGTTTCACACACACAGAATCTAGAGTGTCGGGTTAACTTTAAAAACTGTGAAATAACAAGTCGGAATCTGTGAGAACCAAATGGCTCAACAGCCCACTCAGATGCTGTGCTGCTTTTCTAAACGAGTTTAGAAATGTAAAGGCAGGACCAGCAGTCAGTATCTGAGAAGTTTTTATTTGGTTTTAGGTCAGTACACAGGTATATGTTCAAATCAAAAACAAGGGGAGGCAGCTCACCAGAAAGAAGAGGAAAAAAAAGAAGAGCACGAATGAAGAGTGTGTAGAGTGGAACTGGTACGGGGTTAAATCGTACAGCTAGAGATCTGGGGTCGTACATGTCAATGAGTAATGACTTTGGCTCTGTCCCTGCCCTGGGAGCTGTGCAGGTGGGCCTGTCTGCCGCATGGAGACTCATTGTGTCTGCCTGTACAGATGTGCCCAGGGATGTTGCAGTCCTTCATCCCTACCGCACTTGCCTTTTAGCCACTGGGGAGGCCAGGAGAAGCCAGCATCCTGGCTTCAGGTAGCCTAGGAGAGCCAGAGACCTTGAAATTGCCACTTCAATGAACAGCTGTGTGAGTGGGCCATCACTTGGAGAGAGGAGAAAGCTGCCAGACTTTTAAAGCATCACACGCTTGGTCTTCCTAGAAGTACAATTTTACGATGAAGCGCAGGAATAGAGTTCTCTTTAAACTCTTTTGGAAGGGTCCTTTTTGCTGAATAAAATCTAATGGTTCCCAATCCTGCTGGAAAGGTATAACAAGTGGGGTTCCACAGGGGTCTGTTTTGGGACTGGCTCTGTTCAATATCTTCATCAACAACTTAGATGTTGGCATACACAATGTACGCTTATTAAGTTTGCAGATGATCACCAAACTGGGAGGGATGGCACCTGCTTACTGAGACAAAGGTCATAATTCAAATGATCTGGACAGACTTGTGGAGAAATGGTCGAGGTAAACAATGAAGTTAATAAAGACAAATGCAAAGTGCTCACTTAGGATAGAACAATCAGTTTCACACATACCAGATATAGAAGAGACTGTCTAGGAAGAGATATGGCAGAAGAGAATCCAGGGTCCTTAGTGGACCACGAAGCTTAAATGTGAGTCAAGAGTGTGATACTGTTGCCAAAAAAGCAAGTGATCTGGATGCATAAGCAGATGTTGTTGTAAACAAGACACGAGAAGTCCAGTCCTTCTGCTTCTACTCTGCGCTGGTTAGGCCTCAACTGGAGTATTGTGTCCAGTTCTGGGCAGCGGCATTTCTAGAAAGATGTGGAGAAATTGGAGAGGTCCAGAGAAGAGCAACAAGAATGATTAAAAGGTCTTGAGAAGCAATGACCTACAGAAGGAAGGCTGAGAATTTGGTTTAATTTAGCTTGGAAAGAAGACTGAGAACGGGACATGATTAGCAGTTTTCAGGTATCTAAAGGTGTCAATCAGGAGGAGGGACAAACTTGTTCACCTGAGCCTGTATGATAGAACATATTAGAAGAGGGGCTTAAATGCAACAGGGATGATTTAGGTTGGAACATCTAAGGAAAAAGTTCCTAACTTTCAGGTTCAGAGATCGGTGGTTAAACACTGAGAATAAATTGCCCTAGGTGAAGGTTTGTGGAATCTTCCACTCGGAGATATTTAAGAGTCAGGTTAGATAAATGTCTATCGGGGATAGTCTAGACAGGATTTGGTCCTGCCATGAGGGCAGGGGACTGGACTCGATGACCTCTCGAGGTCCCTTCCAGTCGTAGAGTCTGTGAATCTATGAATCTATAATACTGAGCCCCTATGGATTGTGTGGATACTTGGTTGTTTGTACTTTTGCCAGCGGGCCCCATGTGTAACACAGTCCCAGATGGGCTCATACTGTACCCGAGCAGGGCGAGCACCCTGTCAATGGATAGCCTGATTCTGTCTACTTCTCCCAGGGTATTGTGTTGCCTACATGAGTTTTTATTGAAAGGGATACTCGGGTGAGAAATCGTACTGATTTACAAATCAAATGGCCTTGTCTGCTTTAATCATGCTGGGTCAAATCTTGCATCCCAGATGTGGGTATGCTAGGCTCGAATGGCGGCATAGTCAGTGCAGTTCCACTGTGCGGGGTGGGGGGTGGTCAGGGGACTCTAGCAGGATCAGTACCTGTGGCATACCTGAAAGCACAGCTCTGCAGGGGGCTGCCTGTGCCCCAGTAGGGCAGGGGGGTGAACTAATGGACACATGAGTATGTACATCCACTGGCCATACACCCCACCCTGTGAGGAGGTGGAAGAATCCAGCAGCTGTCGGGGCTATTAAACACCAAGACTGCAATAGCAGCAGCTCCGTGACCTTAGCTGGAGGATTCCTTGGTGCCCTGTGGCACGCACCAGGTTTTCAACCTTGAAGGCTTCATCCTTCTCCCTTCCAGCCGTCCCTGGTGTGCAGATCCCTAAATCCTTCCCACCTGGGGTGCACTTGTGCAGTGATAGGGAGGGTGAGCTGGAACTGGGAGGCCTGGCTGGGATCCCTGCCACAGCTGCCTCTTCTCACCCTTTTGCCATGTTTATTGATATCCTCATTGTTCTATTAGTGTTTCAGTGTTTTTAGCAATCACAGTGATAAACAGAGCCAGAACGGTGCCCTGCGGGCACCACTATCCCTCTGCTTTTAGGTGCCGTTTCAGTGAGAGCATCTCCAGATGTGTGCTGGTCGGAAGGCCTCCAATTGCATCCCCAACATATGGCACCTCCCAAGGCTGCAGTCCAGGGGAACAGGTGGGCAGTGGGGCAGGAAGTTCTACTTCTCTTTCTCTTTATCTAAAGAGGGCTGGAAAGTATAAATTCTATTGAGATTAAGTTATAATTTAAGGCAGTGAACATGTGCTCTGCTGGCGGCTATAAAGATTCAAATCATAAAGTTTTACAGTGGAATGGTTTCTGTAAAAGCATCATTAGAAAGTGGGAACTGTGCCTTTAATCCTTATGACATATGGGGCTGCCTGGTTTGTTTTGGTTTCAGTGGCATTTGGTGAGTGTGCGTCTTTGTAATTAAAGTCAGACCTTCCTCCTCCTCCTCCTCCTCCTCGCCTTGTTATTCATGTTCCTTGAGAAGGGCTAGGAATGCATCAGAGCTTTCTCTTTTCATCCCTTCCCAGCCAGAGATTTGGAGCTTCTGTTGTGGGCTGTTACAATAACTTGATGTTTGCTTAATTTTTATTTTACATCTTCAACCCTGCCAGTTTCTTTGCTCCAGGCTGTGGGCACCTTCCTGCATTTTGGGGCCTTTTCTTCCAAAAGTTCAGATTTCACTCAGATCAATGGAGAAGGGAACTCTTCTGTGCGTGCATGTTGTTGTCATCTTAAGGGCAGCATTTGTACGGTACACAAGGCGTTGTGTGCATGGGAGGAGTGTCCCACCCTCCTCTGGCAATGGCTGTTTCTCTCTTGAAACCAGAGATTGGGGAACCATTAGGCATTTGCAACTGTGACTCTTGTCAATACCAAAGGGGAGAGGGATTAGTGCGCACCATAGGGTATAGCAATGGGATGGAGTCAGGAGAAATTTAGGCTCAGATATAACTACGAGAGCACATAATAAATGCTTACATACAATATTTAGAGCTGGAGTAGTCAATAGGCAGACCGTGGGCCAAATCTGGACCGCCAGCCGCTTTTGAATAGACCCCCAAATCTTTTTATGTACTTATTATTATCATTGCTGTTGTTATTTTTATTATTTACTCTGGAGTCTGGACCTAGGCTGTACCTTGACAAAGAACTTTGGACCTTGACAAAAAATAATTGACTACCCTGCTAAATAGTTAACAATGTTGCCATTTCAAATGTCATCTTTAGGTTTTAGCGTCAACACTCCATTAGGGTAAACGGACCAGTTCAGACCTCCCTGAGCTGCTATTTCAGGCTATCCATAGGCTCTGGAAGATGACACTGCTCTGGTTACACTTGGTTCAATTTTCAAAGTTCTCTATGTAAAATAATAGGCTAGAAACTTATTTGTAATGAAAGCTAAGGGCCTATAGGATCATTCTGTGGCAAGGGGTGAACTCTCTGGCCAAGTCTGTCTGTGGAGTTCTCAGGGAGCTAAGTTCTGCTGAGTTCTTCTGTGCAACTTCATTGAAGTCGTTGGGATTGCACGGGTGCCGTGCAACTGAGAGCAGGATTTAGTCTAGTCAAGAATTGGTGAATTTCACAGCACTGAGATCTAGTGAGCATGGTAACTGATAGCCTATGGTCAATCCCGAATAAATAATAAATCCCATAGCCGAGGAGTAGGGAATGCCATGACCATAATCCCAAGAATTACGATGGAGAATAGAATTTTGTTCCCCTAGCTGGGGGCGGGGGGCTGTGTTTGGCAGTGATCAGTGCCGTCTGCCGCTCCTAATGCACTTAGCCAGTTGTGTGATGCTGTATCCTGAGATGGAAGTGACTTCCCTGTCCTAGCTGGTGGCTGGCAAACCTGAAGTTTGGGTAATATTGGGTTATAGTGACTCTTGTGGCCATGTCACGTTCCTGGTTTCATATCCTCCCCTTGCAGAGCCCACAGGCCAGCTTGGCTCAGCCTGGGCAGTGACAGTAACCCAGCATTATTGAACCTGTCCTTCTGGCTCTCCTGGGCAGTCACACATGCATCTGGCTGGATTTGCAGGACTCAGCCACGGACAGCCCGGGCCCCACTTACTCAGAGGAACGGATCGATAGCAGAGGCGGGTGATAGATGAGGAGAGTTAGATGGATAATCTGCTGAATTTACATGACCCAGGGTGGTCCGGGGAAGGCTGCAGCTTTGCTGGGAGACTTTCAATAGGAGACAGAAACCTCCTTAGTTTCCAACTGCTGACTGCATTTTAAAAACATTGCAGAGTCTGGGTGGATGGGTGGGGGGAACTCTGCCAGTTGTGAGACAGAAAATAAAAAGGTGTGTTTGCTGCCTCCAAGCCTATACTCCCCTCAAACTGCCTCTTCAGCAGCACAGACTAAACCAATAACTGACAGCGTTTAGCACGAAACTTCCCCAATGGGCAGGTTATTCTATAATTTTCCATTATAGTGGATTGGTGTGATTTTTTGGGGTATTTTTTGTTTCATTTTTGTTTAATCTTTCTCTGAAGCTTCTGGCACTGGCTAGTGTCACAAAGAGGATATTGGGCTAGATGGACTTAAGGTCTGACCCAGTCCAGCAATTCTTATATTCCAAAGTGGTGGCAGGGCGGCCTCTCTCAGCATTGCCTGCTCTAAGTTAGGTGTTTGTAACTATTTCTATGAAGTTCCAAGACACAGCAAGGTCAGATTCATTCCAAATGTTGGTTTTGTATAAATAAATAAATAAATAAATAAATACAATGTTTACAAAACCCGAGAAGAGAAAGAATTCTTTAATTTAAAATAAATGCATAAATAAGTCCAATAGAAATCAACTTTTTTAATTATTTTTTTAAAGAACCCTTCCCTGAATCCCTACAATGTAAGGAATTCAAACTCTACAGCCTTAACCCTCTGCAAAGTCAAACTGACTAGAAAGTGACTTGAAAGAAAGTGAAACCAACTAAATTATTTTCAGTGTCCATACTGAGAAAAATGCAAAAACCAAAAACATGCACTCCTCTCAGCCCACCCTTCCCCCCAAACCCCTAAACTCAGCAGCATTAGTAATGTAAAGAAACATAAATTTTCAAAAATCTTTCAGGTGCCGTAAACTCAGACATTACTGGGAACAGAGGTGAGGAGATTGATATTTTTTTTTTAACCAGACTGTGTCTCTTTAAGCCTGCCCTATATTCTATTATTTTACGCACTGCGGCTTTGTGCCTGCAATAAGATCTCTACAAGTAGACCCTTGCATGAGAAGAATCCCAGTTGGGGGTCTGTGCTGGCACAAGGATGCCCCTTTCCCTCATTGAGGGGGTATTGTACACTGCCCTAGCAGAAGTCATGGATCTACAAATTTCCTGGCAATTCTAGTGCTGGTGGAGGAGCTCAAGGACTGCTGCTACAAGCAATCTCTGTGCAGGTGTGGAAGGGGGTTGTCTCTTGCCAGTTTTTTGTAATGGATGTAATAAATACATGAATGATAGATAGTGATTGGTTATTGTCTCAGCTCTAGGCCATGCTGACAGGAAGGGCCCTGGGATATCCACATGCATCACATCTGATATTTTAAAGACAGGCACAAAATTCTGTGTTCTACATTCATGTAAAATAATCCTTGACTTCAATGGGATTTTTGTTCCCTGCTTTAGGGCTGAATTAAGTGTCTCAGGATTTGGCCTTAAACGAATATGATTGTCCTACTGAAAAGTAAACAGCTGAACTCGCCTTAGGCAATGGTGTTGGTTAGAATAAAATCTCTGAGGCTGGGGTTTGGGGTTTTTTGTGGCATTCTGAAGACGTGGAAAGGGTAGGGTCAGCATTAGGAAACCTACAGTTGTTTGTTCTTCAGCTTCTATCTGTTTGCTGTGTCATTGCACATCTTTATATCGTATACGGTCTTGTCTACGCACACAAAACTTGTGCTGCTTTAACTACACTGGCATAGCAAAAGTGGGAAAGCCTCCTTCCCCTCCCCCCTGAAGTATGGAGGCAGTTATACTGGTATAAAGATGCTTAACATATGTACGGGAGGAACAATAAACTATACTGGTATCAGGCACCTTTCTGTTCAGTAACCTATCACCCTCTTAGCCAAAGTAGTTATACCAGTACAAAAACTGTTTGTAGACTAGGCGTAGGTTTGAATCGGCTTCAGTGCTCCTCTTTTTTCCTTTTGGGGGAGGGGGGTGAAGTGTCAGTGCCAGAGCCCCTAAGAACCTGTAACAACAAACCAGTGTGTGAAGGGCAGCGTTCAATGAGCGTGTGCGCTCAGGCACTCGAGAGCCTGTGAATGCAACCCAGTGTGGCAGCCCTGTGCTCAGACAACACCCTGCAGTACCGAACCAGCCAGTGCAGGGAATCATAACAGGAAACCCTATGGTGAGCCTGTCTTGCATAGGAAAAGAGGCTGAAAAAATCGGGACCGTTACCTTCCAAAGGAGACGACCAAGAGGAGACAGGAGAGCGTTTTGTAAAATAATGACTCACCAAGAGGAGGTCACAAGAACAAGGAGATGTTCAACGAAGTTGTACAGTGGCAAATTCAGAACAGAGAAGAGGAAATATTTTTTCGCTCAGTGGCTGATTAGACTGGGGAACTCATTGCCATGGTGTGTTGCTGAGGCCAAGAGTCAAAGAAGAATTGGCTGTTTATATGGATAAAAGAGTATCCAGAGTTACCATAGTTGATGCAAACAAAGAGCACTGGAAGGGACAAAAACTTCATGCTTCAGGGCTTAAACCAGTCTCTGGTAGGGATTACAATGAGACCTTCACCAGGGAGAGGTGTATATCTGCTTTCTGGGGGTTTCTTATACCTTCCTCTGAAGCATCTCGTGCTGGTCACAGCTGGAGGCAGGATACCGGACTAGATGGACCATGGGTCGGACCATGCATGTGTAGTGGAGGAAAGGAAACGTGTAGATGGGCACAAGAGTTCAGTTTCCAGCTTGTGTGTGTGTGTGTATGAGAGTGTGTGTGTGTACACGTATATACATCTATGTATGTATACGCACTGCGTATATATAATTATACACACAATGTGTGTAATACACGTGCGCGCACACAAACTATGTATGTGAGAAAATATAGATACTCGAATGGAGTCCTGGTTACAGTTATGGTTCATGAATAGGCACAATATGGGGCAAAGTTCCCTTCACTTTCTACTCTCTGACATTTCAGGAGAAAGATGCCCTCACATAGCCTCAGTAAAATATCTCAGTGAATAATTTAAAGAGAAAAAACCCTTGTATTGCTCCAGTTCAGGATTCATCCTGCCTAGCCATAGCAGTAAAGCTCCTGTCCCTCTCTCTTGCTGTCAGAGCTGCAGCACCCTTCCTGCTCTGTGTTTTAATTCTAGTCTCTAATCTCAGCGGCTCCTGTGATAAATTAATTGTAATGATAGAGGTCCCAGTTACGAGGTCTGCACCGTTTGCTTGTAATCTGAGCGACAGGTTTAGGGCCTGCTTTATTTAAGATGCGAGGATAATTACATGGGAGTTAGCATATGCAGGCAAGAAGATATGATTCATTCTCTCAGCGACAGCCATGACACAGCTGTTTGTCGGATAAAATAGAGGAACCGTGTTGTTACAAAATGTTCCCCTTATTATACCTCATTAAAAACAAGGCTGCGATAAGTCAGATCTGGCAATGAATAAAATGTATTGCCCCCTGTAAAAGCTGATAGGAGAGAACGGGGGTCGCCAAAGCAGCTGTGGGTCATTTATTTATTTTTTGGCCGCTCGCGCTCTTTCTTCTCTCTCTCCGTTCTCAGTGTTTCTGCATCTCTCCAGCCACACGGAGAAAGAAGAAAAATGTTTTCCCTTTTCCCTTTTTTGAACCTGCTGTTGCCCTCCCCCTCTTGGAGTGATAAGAGATAACACAGAGTGTGGCCAATAGCAATTAGCAAAGCCTTTCCCAGAGAACAAACGGGGAGATTTGTTCTCCTCAGCCTAACACAAGTTGTTCCTCTTCACCTTTCCTGAACGCAACAGGGGAGAAAAATCTGAAGATCATCAAGGGAGCTAGTGGGCCAGTTCTTTCAAAGTCAGGTTATTTAAAAAAAAACCAAAATAATATGAAAACATTTCTTTCTGGAGACAAAAATAGATTTTCCTTTTTTGTGGTGAATAGCAGTAACAGTTTAAGTTGGTTCCCCTTTCCACCCCACCCTCCCCATTTTTCTCTTCTTCCTCCTCTGGAAGTAAACAGTGAAAGTTTAAACAATAAAAGCAAAAAGGCTGGGGGGAAAAGGAAGCAACTTCTGAGAATGAGATCAGGGCAAGATGTGGAGAAAGGGGCTCTCTGAACTGGCTCGCTGGAGCAGATGCATAAATCCGTTGTCTTGGAGAGCTCTCGGGCGCCGAAGTTCAAAGGATGGCTTTGGCTCTTTCACTGGTTGTTTTTTTCCCCCTTTTACACACACTTTAAGCTGTCAGACTTTGTGGGCTGTAAGCGCTTGGTTTATTTATTTATTTATTATTTTGGGGTCCTAAGGATACAGCGCTGACTTTTATTTTAACTTTTTTTTATTTGAGAGGCGATGGAATAGATTTGAAAGAATAACAGTATCATCTCTTGGATTTCCCTCAGGGGTACCAGTAAGGGTGGAAGTCAGCCGCCAAATTGAGCAAAACCAGGGGTTTGCAACTGTGGCTTTTTAAAGCTGTTCACACTGGAGGGCTTAGATGACTCCAAATAGTTGGCTTTTTTTAAAGGAAAAACAAGAATCTGATCAGCTCGGTCTCACCCACCCATCTCCTGTCCTGACCTTTGGCATATGGAGCTAGACTTCTGATCTTTTCACAGCAGTGGAGAATACACCTAAGAATTAGTAAGATTGGCTATATATATATATAGAGAGAGAGATTTATAGACTGGCTAGATATTTTTAAATTTGGCTGTTAAGATCTGATTTATAAATGGACCAAAATCTTTCTTTTCTCCCCATGAATGTTTAAGCCGTAAACTACTTAATGCTGCAGCAACTGAGTTGACTAACCAGGGATTTTTTTTAAGTGTAAAATTAGGCCTGTCTGATATTTTGGAATAAACTTTTCAGAAAACCGTCCCAGTCCTGCTGCCATTTTCTGCTGAGTCTAAGGGAAACTGTTTAAACAAATGTTTGAGAATGAAACCATTTTTGGGGTGGGGGGTTGGTAAAAAAGAAGGCAGTAGTGCCTAGTAGTCAGAGAGGGAGATTGGATGTAAAGACTTCTGGGTTCTGTTGGACGGGAGACCAACCACTGTGGATTATCCTAGAGAGGCAGTACCACAGCTTTCTGAAAGGGAGACCCCTGTGTTAGTGGTATAGAAATGTCCAACCAAGGTGAAGCTGTACTGGAAAAATCTGTTAGTCTTTAAGGTACCACCAGACTCCTTGTTGTTCTTGAGGATACAGACTAACACAGCTACCCCCTGATACTGTACTGGAAAAGTGAGAAGCTGGATTCTGCTCCATGCCTGGAGAGGCAGAGACGGCAGTGGAGGACCCTCACTGGGCTGAGTTGGTGGAAAGACCCACCCAAATGGAAAAGAATAGCTCCCAAGGACTGGAGGGTTCTCTGATGTATGTGCCTACAGGAAGATCAGAAACTGGATGTCAGATCTTCTGTATTGACAGTGACAGTCAGCTCTGAGCCCTCGTAACTGGAGATACTAACAAAAAGATAGGCTGGGTGAAACACGACCTTGACTCAGCAGGGCGTTTTTCTTAGTGTTTTCAAGAAGGGTACTCCTGAAGGCTCCACGGGGCAGCCTTCCATTGGTTTGCCAAGGGGGAAAGTCTGATCTTGTGGGTCACCTCTAGGAGGCTTAACTTACAGGGCATACATATGATCCTGAATTAGAATATTCTGAAGAATATGAGAGACTTTAGTCAGCATATAGCCACATGTGACTCTAGGGGACATGACTTAGTCTTCACTGAGGAAGATGGAGGCATAGAAGACCAGCCCAGTGTAAGTCCCCAGAAGCAATCAGGCAGAGGAATAGCAGACCAAGACTGCATTATGGAAATCCGTGTAAGGCCAAAGCTCTGGGTGTGCAGCGCCTAGGGAGCACAGTGCTCGCAGACCTTCGATGTGACACCTGGAGGCCCCATAAGAAAGACTGCAATTTGTTGAATACAAACATACACGCTATCGTTAAATGCAAAGTGGACACGTTTGCCAAGCAGCGACTGAGAACTGTAAGGTCCAGTTATTGGTATGTCAGCTCCAGATGCTGGTGGGACATGACAAAATACAGACTTGAAAGTAACCCAGTGGCGTGGCAGGGCAGAGAGGCCGGCTGCCATACCTACTGCAATGTGGAAGTTACCAGTGGTGGCTTGGAACTTCCCAAGCTCTGGGTCAACATGTCAGTGGTGGCGAATCCCGCCCTTTCCTGCAGGATCTGCCTGGGGAAGAACAAGGTGAAAAGTGAGGAGGACCTTAGGGGAGATATGTCAGGGGCAGCTGCTCTTTATGGGGAGCTAGGGCCCAGTCTGCCTGTGACTGCCTTAAGAAGGCCCCACCTGAGGGTACTTGACTTCCCCAGGTGGCTGATTGGTAAGCAAGCAGTTGGATCTAATCAAGGTCACAAAACTTGGTTAGAAGGGGACTCCAAAGGAGGACAGAGACTCCTGTGGAGGGGAGCTCCTGGGAGAAGCTTGAGCCAGAGCGCTGAGGAGGGAGCCCAAAATATGAGTTCTCTTGAGAACCCACTAGGATGGGGAGCCTGCTAGATGGAGGGCTGCAGTCTGCTTGTGTGGAGATGTACACGCGCAGTGCTAGATGAGAAAGCATGACAAAGCTGATAAAGTACGGGCAGGAAGTGAAGAGAAACAGTCGAATGAAAAAGAGTCCCGTTCAGTTACATGGCATGAAGGCAGACAACTGAATATTGACAAATTGTGTGAGTGCTTGTATGCAAATACTTGAACTCTAAATCCTAAAATGGGTGAACTTGAGTGCCTGGTATTAAATGAAGATGATGATACAATAGGTATCTCAGAAGCTTGGTGGAACAATGTTAATCAATGGGACACAGTAACACTAGGGCACAAAATATATATGGATGACAGAGCGGGTCATGCTGAGGGGGGAGTGGCACTATATATGAAAAACAGCATAGAGTCAAACACAGTAAAAATTAAGTGAATCAAACTGTACCATAGAATCTCTGTGGATAGAAATTCCATCCTTGAATAATAAGAGTCTAGCAGTAGGAATATGCTAACGACCACCTGACCAGGATGGTGACAGTGACTGTGAAATGCTCAGGGAGATTAGCGAGGCTACAAAAGCAGAAAACCCAATAATAATGGGAGATTTCAACTCGTATTGACCGGGTACATGCCATCTCAAGATGTGATGCAAAGCGAAAATTTCTAGACACCATTAATATCTGCTTCTTGGAGCAGCTAGTCCTGGAACCCATAAGGGGAGAGGCAATTCTTCATTTAGCCCTAAGTGGAGCACTATAAACAATTTCTTGGTAATAGTGACCATAATGTAATTAAATTTAACGTGTTTGTGTGTGTGTGGGGGGAGATACCAAAGAAACCCACTGCAATAGCATGTAACTTCAAAAAGGGGAACTACACAAAAATGAGGAAGCTAATTAAATGAAATGTAGAAAGGAGCCGTCACAACGGTGAAATGCCTGCAAGCTGCATGGAAACTAATTTAAAACACCGCAATAGAGGCTCAAACTAACTGTAAACCCCAAATAAAAAAAGAGATCAAAAAAGCAGCCATAGAGTAAAAGAGGTGATTAGAGGCAAAAAAGCATCCTTTAAAAATGGGAAGTCAAATCCTGCTGGGGAAAATAGAAAGGGGCATAAACTCTGACAAGTCGAGTATAGAAGTAGAATTAGACAGGCCAAAAAAGAATGTGAAGATCAGATAGCAAAGGATAGAAAAAGCAAAGTTTTCAACATACATCAGAAGCAAGCAGCTTTCCAAACAGTCAGTGGAGCCACTGGAGGAATGAGATGCTAAAGAAGCACTCGAGGAAGACAAGGCCATTGCAGAGACGCTAAATACATTCTTTGCATTGGTCTTCACTGCAGAGGATGTGAGGGGAAGTCCCAAATCTGAGCCATTATTTCCAGGTGACATATCTGAGGAACTGTCCTAGACTGAGGTGTCAAGAAGGTTCTGGAAAAAAATAATACCAGATGGTATTCACTCCAGAGTTCTGAAGGAACTCAAATATGAAATGGCAGAACTACTGACTGTGAGTTGTAACCTATCACTTAAATCAGTCTCTGTACCAGATGACTGAAAGGTAGGTAGTGTAACGCTGAGTTTTAAAAAAGCCTCCAGAGGAGATCCTGTAAATTACAGGCCAGTAAGCCTAATTTCAGTACCAGGCAAACTGGTTGAAAATATAGTAAAGAACAGAGTTATCAGACACACATAGTTGAACATGATTTGCTGGGGAAGTCAACGCAGTTTTTGTAAAGGGAATCATGCCTCACCAATCTACTAGAGTTCTTTGAAGGGATCAAATAAACATGTGGACGAGGGGGACCAAGTGGATATAATGTACTTAGATTTTCAGAAAGCCTTTGACAAGGTCCCTCACCAAAGACCCTTAAGCAAAGTAAGTTGTCATGGGATAAGAGGGAAGGTTCTCTCATGGATCAGTAACTGGTTAAATGGTAGGAAACAAAGGATAGGAATAAATGGTCAGTTCTCAGAATGGAGAGAGGTAAATAGTGGTGTCCCCCAGGGTCTGTACTGGGCCCAGTGCTATTCAATGTATTCATAAATGATCTGGAAAAAGGGGTAAATAGTGAGGTGGCAAAATTGGAGAAGATCCAAAATTACTCAAGATAGTTAAGTCTAAAGTTGACTGTGAAGAGTTACAAAGGGATCTTGCTAAATTGGGTGACTAGGCAAGAAAATGGCAGGTGAAATTCAGTGTTAAGTGCAAAGTAATGCACATTGGAAAACAGTCCCAACTATGCATACTAAATTAGCTGTTACCACTCAAGAAAGAGAACTTGGGAGTCATTGTGAATAGTTCTCTGAAAATATCCACTCAATGTGCAGCGAAAGTCAAAAAAACGAACAGAATGTTAGGAACTGTTAGGAAATGGATAGGTCATGAGACAGTAAATATCATAGTGCCACTCTGTAAATCCATGGTACGCCCACACCTGGGATACTGCATGCAGTTCTGATCGCCCCATCTCAAAAAAGATATATTACAATTGGAAAAAGTACAGAGAACAGCAACAAAATGATTAGTGGTATGGAACAGCTTCCACACAAGGCGAGATTAAACAGAGTGGGGCTGCTTAGCTTAGAAAAGAGGCTACTAAGGGCAGATACGATAAAGGTCTATAAAATCATGAATGGTATGGAGAGAGTGAATAGGAAAGTGTTATTTACCCCTTCATATAACACAAGAACCATGGGTATCCCAATGAAATTAATAGGCAGCTGATTTAAAACAAACAGAAGGAAGTATTTCTTCACACAACACTCAGTCAAGCTGTGGAACTCGTTGCCAGGGGATGTTATGAAGGCCAAAAGTATAACTGAGTTCAAAAGAGAACTAGATAAGTTCATGGAGGACAGGTCATCGATGGCTATTAGCCAAGACATTCAGGGACACAGCCCCATGGTCTGGGTGCCTTAAACCTCTGACTGCCAGAAGCTGAAACTGGACAACGCAGGATGCATCATTTTATTATTATCTGGCCCTGTTCATTTCTTCTGGGGCATCTGGCATTGCCCATTGTCGGAAGACAGGATACTAAGCTAGATGGGCCTTTGGTCTGACCCAGTCTGACCGTTCTTATGTTATGATGAAACAGCAGAGACAAGAATATACCAAAGAGTGTTTGTTCCAAAACACATCCTGTTTCACACCCCTGTGGATTTGAAAGCTGTCGGTTTGCTCACCACCATACAGGACTGCAGCCTCCATGCGATGCTACGCAAGGGCCCAGTTAGACTGAGGATGATCGGGTGGGGGGCAAACAGTTCTACCAAGCAATTGAAAAAAGCCCTTTCTGCTTACCAGATCAAAAACCTTTGTAAGAGCTGTGCAGGCCACGTAGAGAGGTTTTTCTTGTTCCTGACACTTAGTGCAAAGACCATGTTGATGGTAAATGTACTGGCAAGGAAGCTGCACTGACTCTCTGGAGGTTCAAGATCAGCAGTAACTTGCAGTCTTTTGAGGGTGACCCATGCACATGCCTTGCCAGCAGCATGAAGGAGAAAAATTCCTCTGTAGTTGTTGCAGTCACTCTGGTTTTTATACAACATTATGATGGTGGTGACCGTTCTGTCCCCTGTTCCCTCCAGCAGGGAAGGAAGACATCATGTAGATGTTTAACACAACCTGTCCTCCTTGTTTTGGTACTTTAGCTGGAATCCCATCTCTTCTTGAGGCTTTTCCTAGTGCTAGGAAGAGAGTTGCCTTTTCAAATTGCATAGAATTGGAAAGGATCTCAGGACATATCTAGTCCAACCCCCTGCTCAAAGCAGGACCAATCCCCAGACAGAATTTTACCCCAGTTCCCTAAATAGCTCCCTCAAGGATTGAACTCACAACTCTGGGTTTAGCAGGCCAGTGCGCAAACCACTGAACTCTCTCTCCCCCTGTTGGTTTATGGATGGCTCAGCCGCCAGCTTTTCGACGGTCTGGAGCCTGCAGATCACAGTTAGTGGAAACGGTGGAACATGCAGTGCATATAATAATAATTGCCGTGGAAGGTGCTCTCACTGACAGAGGAAATCAGTCCGTCTTTAGGTTACATCTCCCTGGGGATGGGGCCTGTTCTTGAAGGGTGAAATCCTGGTTTTAGGGTTTAGCAGGGCTGCACTCCTTGCATTCAGGACCCCAGCCCTCTATCTGAGAGCTCACTGATCATTTGGAGAGCTGGCTACAGAGCCATACCAAGCCCCAGGCTGCTCTGTGGTTGATTGATGTTGCTTCCAGAGTGCCCAGCAGTGGCCTCTCTGGCAGTGAAATAACAAGCCCATACTCTTCAGAGGGGTCCATCCTGTTTACACCTCCCTGCCTTGAGGGTGGAGACTGCAAGGGGGTAGGAGGACACTTCATGAAGAAGACCCTAGATCTATACGTGTCCCACAAAGGCACAACCCATGGCAAAGGTCTGGAGAATTGAAGCTGCAAGTATTGATGCTGCAAGGTTAGGGCTGTCACTGGAGTATAGTTTTAAGAGTACCCATGTAACATTCCCAGGGTGAAGGACTGGAGGAGGCGGTAGGGCGCTGTCTGGTTAGTGCTGAGACTGCCCTTCCATTTTTATGTTCGGGTCGATTGCTTAATCAGACCTTCCTTGTGCTGGCCTAGCCCCTCTCCTCTGTCAATCCCCTGCTGCCTCCATTCACCTTTGCTGAGTAGATCAGCTTACGGGAGTCTCTACTTAAGGAGGTATCCTGTTTCCAAATAAATATCCAAGAGGCGGGAGTGAACGTTTGCAGACCTCACCTCTCCCATGCTTTTAATTGACTAAAAGTAAAACTCAATTAACTGTGGTTGCTTGGAGGTTTCGCATAATTTAGCTGCAGTGTGTATGAACTCTGCTTCTAGAACAATTGCTTTGCACTTTATACAGTGCATCTTGCCAAGTGGTTTAAAGGGTGGGTCAGAACCATTATCCCCATTTTAGAAATGGAGGCACAGAGAGGAAGGAGCAGCCTCAAGTGAGTGTCAGAACGGGGACTAGAAGCGGAGAGTCCAGACTCCTGGATCTGTGCTGCATCCACTAGGCGCTACGTGCTGATTAAGTATTATTTGAATTACCAGAGCAACTAGCTGAGATCAAGGCTCCAGCATAGCAGACTTTACAGGGACACAGTGTAAGAGAGTTCCTGTCCCAAAGACTTTACAATCTCAATCGAAAAGACTGACTGAAAGTGGAAGGAAAAAAAGGAGATGTGAAGTGACTTGCTCAAGGTGCCACAGCAGGCTAACAGCAATGCTGAGACTAGCACCTAGGACTCTGGATTGTTAGTCCAGTGTCCTGCGCACTAGCCCATACAGCCTCCCCTTCTTGGAGGACACCCCTTTTCACAGTCTGTCAGACAAGAATGGAAACTCCCCAGGCAGAAGTCACTGTAGCTTTTCCACACACTCTTTAATAGAGGGCAGAGACATCCTGGGGGCTGTTGTATAGTCTGTGCTCTCTGTTCATTTTCTTTCAAGCTGGGTGTTAGTAGGAATCATCCCTTTCTCGCCAGGCTCTTGAGGACCCTCTTTTCCTTGGAGGCCTGGCCTCAGTGTGTTTACTGCCATGGTGTTCAAGCCCACTACCACCAGGTGTAGATGAGAGATGCTGGTAAAAACAAAGTTACCTCCAGGATTACCCCAAGATTGCCTCAGTCTCCAGAACTGTGGAGGAGACAGACCGGAAGCTGCAGCTTTCCTGTTTCACCACATTGCATAGGGTATTTAATGAGAGCTGGGGGAATCTCATGACCAGTGAGGCACAGACATGGGTAGACTGCCGTTGGTCCTGCACCAGCTAGCTTTCCCTACTGTGATTTGTGGGTGATATCTGGCAGGCTGCCCAGAGACTGGCTGCATGGTGAAAGAAGCTCAGAGAAGGCAGACACAGGGAAACATGGGTTAGAAGTCAGAGTTCAGGACCAGAAGCTGGCAGCTTTTGCTTTCTGATGCTGGATCTGATGGACTCCCTCTGTGGTCTTGGACAAATCCATTAATCCCTGACCTAAGTTTTCCCAGCTGTCATTTGGGAACTTGCCTCCTGGGAGGGCTGGAGGAGGCTGTGAGGATTGATTTCATATTTGTAAAGGGCTTTGAAGAGGAGCAGGGCTGTAGAAGTGTTGAGGGTGGCGGTTGTCTTTGTTTGTGAAGGTGGTGACGTTCCTAAAAGACGCAGCGCTCCCTAGATGGGACGAGAAGCAGCCACCCAGGGAACCAGAAGCTCAGGCATGAAGCTTAGACATCGGAGAACCTTTACCCAGAGAGAAGCATGACTGTTCTGCTTGAAAGAAGAGCGATGTGCAGAGGGGAGCACAATTCAAGAGGAAGATCCTCAAGCATCTCCAACTGAAGGGAAAGGTGGTGTGCTACATGGCACTGGGGGGCTGGTACACAGGAGAGGAACGTCACTTAGCTAAAGGTTAAAGGATCTCCCTGAAGATGCTGACTCCTAGGGAGGGGGATGGAGGCAGATCACAGCAAGAATAGCCCTGGGTGTAAAACCAACGACCGCTTGCCCGCCCTGGCCATAGGGCTCCCTGCTGGCTCTGGAGAGGCAGGTGAGTAAATCACGCAGCCTGGCTCTATCATGGCAGGGCCCGTCTTTGCGCTCCTCACAAAGGCGCAAAGTGTTGTGGTTTTGGTGCGTGTGGGGTGTGTGTTGGCTCGTTGAAGCCTCTGCTCCATCCAGGCCCGCAGAGGCCATGAGGGAAAGAACAGTGGGGCAAGGCCAGGGCTGGGTTTTCCTTGGAGCTGTCCCTGAGCAGGCTGAGTGACACAAAGCCAGGGGCTGGGCTGTGGGGGGGCTCTTTGTCCTGCTGTTTTATACACTCTCTTTTCAAGGTGAGGAGGAGGGACAGGGGCTGAGACGTTTTTGAATTTCAATCAGATTTGGCTTTGAAAGAGTTTGGCTTTTGTTGTGTGTGTGTGTGTGTGTGTGTGTGCGTGGTGGTGGGGGGTTACATTTCAGCTGAGCCTGGTGGGCGGGTGCTGGGGAGGGGGTGGGGAGGGGTTTTTTGCAGTGGCTTTAATGACACTCAGTGTGGCTCTGTGGCTAGTCAGCCAAAAAAAAGTGTCATCTTTAGAGACATGGCTCCTGGTTACTGGGCAGACATGGGGGCTGGGCGGTGCCTCATTTGCTTCCTTCAGGACTTTAACGGTAGGCGGGTAGATGTAAAGCATCGTATATGAAATCCCGGCCTTTCTGAATGGCCTATCCCGCTCAAAGCACCAGACTTCCTCTCCCACTCCCCTCCATGGCAGCTTTGACTTGCGTAAGCTGGTGAAGAATGAACCCACCCATGCCTAGAAATCCGCCTCCTCCCTTGCCTCCCACCCCTTCTCCTCTTTATTGAGAAATGAAACGGACCAGATCTTAGAGAGAGCAGCTGCCTATTCCTTGGTGGCTGCCTGGCCTTGTGCTCTGTTTTATAACCTCTGGGTGAAAGGGGGGCATCGGGTGTCAGGCAGGTTCAGAGTACAGGTGTGGTATGCTCTAGCCCCCCAACAGCTTGGAGCATTAACACATGCGAGGCTATAGGGCGACGTCCACCTTGCGGTGCACTTCCCCAGGGCTGGCTGGTTCTCCAGCATGCGGGTCACACTGCTGTGTGTGTTCCTCCCCTTCCATTGGGGTGGAGGGTAGTGAAGTGTATAGCCCCCTGCCGTGAGGACACGATTACCATCACGGAGCAGGGATGAGAAGGGCTTGTTTGATCTGACACTCCAAAAACCCCTGGCCGGGCACCAGGGGATTTCTAGTCTCACAGCTCTGTGACAAGGGAACCCAGATCCAAGAGGAGGACCTTCATGTGCCAGTTCACCCTGCCCCACTAGCACCCTTTCCAGTGCAGAGACAAAGTGGAAAACCCAGCGCCCTCTCTCCACAGCCAGAGTTTGTTCTAGGGTGGCTTGGGGAGGGGCACAGGAAGGAGGTGCAGCTTAATGTGTAACTTTTGTCATTCACGCTCAGGCATACGCGTCTAATAATATTCACTCGGCTGTACATTGCAAGGCTGTAAACATTCCATTTCCTGTTCGCCTGCCTCAGAGTCTATGAAAGCAGGACCAGCCAAGGGCTGTATCAGATGCATAGTGCAGATGGCCCTCTCTCCTTTTGTGTGTGTCTGTGTTTGACTCTTCCATTCAGCCGCAGAAGACATTACTTTCCTTTTGTTTTGTGTAGACTTGTTTAACAAAAAACCAAAAAGAAAAAAACAAAGCATCGTCTTAGCTCTCCAAACCATGTGTGTTCAGACACACACCACGTTCACTCACACTCATGCGGTGAACCGCAATCCTAATGCCACTCATTTACTTGCTACTGTACGGCGCTGGGACCAGCATGGAGTTTAAAATGAAGAAGGGTTAATGGAGAAGATTAAGAGGAACAAAACAGTCTCCCAGGGTGGGTATTATTCAAACTGGACAAGAAACTGATAGAAATTCTTAATTCTGGGTCCTGCATAGAATGGGCAGTACATTCCTGACTAAGACATCAACTATCTATAGATAGACATCAACTATCTATATGTGTGCATAAAGTATGCTGTGAATATATCCCGTGTCTGTCTCTGCAGTATGTGTATGTGCTGCTGAAACCGATGGAATATCTTCTTTATTTCATCTGCCCTATTATAAACAGCAGCACCACGGCATTACCTGCCTTTGCGGTGGCCGCTTCTCTGCTCTGCCTATTCATGCCAATGCTTCCAGCTATCTAAATGAGGAGGGATAGCTCAGTGGTTTGAGCATTGGCCTGCTAAACCCAGGGTTGTGCGTTCAGTCCTGGAGGGGGGAACTGTCAGAGACAGTAAAATTGGTCCTGCTAGCGAAGGCAGGGAACTGGGCCTAATGACTTTTTGAGATCCCTTCCAGTTCTATGAATAGATATTTCTGTATTTAACTAAAGTTCAACCACTTTCCATTTTTAAAATAAACCAAATACAGAGAAGTTATCGATGGGCTCCTCTATCCACCTTTTCTTAGACTGGTTGAATCACAGCAGGAATTACTGACCCAAGATCCAGGCAATGGTATATTCAGTCCTGTGCCAGCGGAGGTCCACAGAGATGGCAAAACCATTATTGGAGAATGGTCACGAGCAAGTTATGAAGATCATTCCAAGCAGTTACCAACAAAACCCCTGCACCACCTTGTTGTCTGTATATAACACACGTTTTACCAAGGAACTGCTCTGAAATGTTTTAGAGAGTATTAGAAATCAGTACTATTTGTCATACTCCTCCTCCCATCAAACAACTTAGCTGTCATGGGTCCAAGCATTCAGAAAGAGAGAGAGACAAAAATCATTAGATTTTAGAAACATCTAAACGTGACCCCAGTTCACTCATCATATGGGGGGGAGGGGGACACGTTCTGGACCTTCTGTCACTATGAGCTGGGAGAAGATTCCACGCTAGAGGGATAGGAAGAGGCAGTTCTTATTTGGGGGTTGAACTTTTCTTTTTTAAAAGGCAGCTGTTTGAGGCTGTTCAGGGATTTGGGTGGTTTGATGTAATCCCAGCAGAGATGAGGAGTGGAGTGAAAGTGAGACATCCAAAGGAGCAGAATAAAAAATACCACTTATCCCTTAACTGTAGCCACATTACACCATGCACATGGGAGAGGGATCGGGCTGTGTGCTTCTAGGATGCCTTTGTACATTTCTAAAGATAGATAAGTCTGCCATTCTACATGACTATACAGGGAACGTTGTACAGAGTATACCATGTCTATGGGTGACCACATTGGTGTTTGCCACAGACCTTTTCCACCTGATGTGGGGTTTCTTAGACAACATTGAGATCACACTGATTCCCTTCCGATTGAATTCACATGGCTTTGCAAAGTCATTGCAAAGCTCAGAGTAGACACACTTAATTGAGTTTCTTTTTCTCCTGTTCCCAGGTGTGGAGGGGACCCCAATGTTTCCAGCCACTCGCTGACACTAAGAGATCCATGTCCACCACTGAGCCGGTGTTTAGTGCTCTGTGATTAAAAGAAGGGATGCGGGGGCTGGGCGGGGAGGACCTGCTGTCCAAGTACATGATTAAAAGGAAAACAGTCCACTCTCTGGTCAGGAGAACCTTTCCCATGCTGCACGTGCTTTGCACACCTCACCGTTCACAGCCTGGGGTAGCGCTTGAGGTTGTTTGGGGCAAAACCTTTGTCATATGCTGCAGCAACAGGTCTCTCACTGTGTGTAAAAGCCAGGGCAATAAGGGTGGGGAAAATCCAGTTTATATGGTGGGTTTGTCTTGCCAGAAGCCACCAAGGATGGGTGTCCTGTGCAGCTAGTTCAGCAGCAGAGCACTAGGGAGTGTCACGAAGGCTGAGATGGGAAGCCTGCCACTGAGATCTGGTGTTACCGAATACACGAGCAGCGGAGGAAGAAGGGCGTAGCCCTGCAGCTGGTCTGATCGCTTTGCTGCTGGCTGTAGCCGAATAAATTCCCTCAGTTGTCGGTCAGTCAGATCTGCAAAGGAAGCATATCATAGAATCATAGAATATCAGGGTTGGAAGGGACCTCAGGAGGTCATCTAGTCCCACCCCCTGCACAAAGCAGGACCATCCCTATGGGACCAGGAACCATCTGCTCAAATCCAAGCTGATGATGATTTTGGGTGGCGTTTGGATTTCCACAGTAAAATCCACCGTGGGCAGGGTGGAGGGTGGGGAGGGGGGGAGATTTACAATAAGGGAGGTTTAAAAAAACAACAGGCTCTGAGGGGGAAAATTGCCGTGTGATAAAAACCTGGATACTGGGGTCCCAAACTTGCAATCAGACCCGCTTGCAGAGACACTTGATTCCAATGGGATGCTATGTGGACGGGCGGGTCAGCCCACGCTGATCTGGTTGCAGGATTGAGGCGTACCAGAATGTTTCCTTGTGTGATCAAGTGAACAGGAACCTGGATAATTTACTGAGAACCTTGGCTGGGACTTTGTCCTGAACATGCTGCAAAGTGTTGCTTTGTTTTGGGTTTTGGGGTGTTTTCTTTCTTTAATCAAAACTTTTTCTCACTGGGCCAGGGGTGAGTCAAGAAGGGCCGTTTGTCAGCTGGAAGTGGGTGTCTGTTTTGTGTAAGAAGGGGAGGGAGGGACTCCTCTCGACACCTGTATTTATATTCACAGTTGACTTTTGATCTAGTCTCTGAATTTAACTGAGATGTGAATGAATGGCCACCTGTCATGGGCTTAGTTCTGGTCCGTGTTATGCCAGGGTGTCAATCTGCAGAAATGCCATTGACTTCAGTGCCGTTACTCTGGATTTACACCAGCATAACAGAGATCAGAATCTGGCCCCACAGTCTTTGATCTGCTTGGTGTGATTGCCAGTGGGTTTGAAGCTCGGGACCTATTTGATTTGTATTTAGCTTTGGGTCTCTCCTGCAACTTTGTTTTGCTTAGCCTTTTAAAAAGAATATTTTTTACTCTGTGTCCCCTGGACTGACCTCCAAAGAAAAAGCCCCCACAGGTTCGGTAAAGTTGCTTCAGTTTGCTTCCTGCAGGGCAGATTCAGCCAGTGCCGGCTCTGGTCTTAGGAGATTCCCCTGCCACCCTCACTTGCCTCGCTCCGTTGCCGGCAGCTTTTTCATTATTTATTTAATGTCTTGTACCGTAAATAATGGTGACTTTATGGTTATTAGGAACGGGTTAAGGTACATGCGGGCAGCACCAGGCTGCCTTCAAAAGGAACAGGCCCGGCATAAAATGTTGCGATAATTGCTTTACTGCTGAGTGCTTGGTCTTTATTTTGTGTCCGATTTGTCTCTTAAGCCAGCGTAACATTCTCCCCGCTGCAGGAGAATGCAGAGAGCAAATTGAAGGTCTGAGCGTGAACAATGCAACATGGTGCACTGCTGGGTTTTTCTTTTCTTTTCTCTTTCTTCGTTCCTCTCTCGACCTCCCTCCAGTCATCTCTGCTCCCCCTCCCCCCACTACCCTCTTCTGCCTCTTGGCCTCTCTGGTTATCACACTGCTGCTGGCTTCTCTGCATCCTGGTCAGGGCAGGTGAGATTGGAGACAGAAGCCGGCAGGTCCTGTTCTAAAGCAAAGAAAAAATAAAGGGGGAAAGTCCCACCTTAGCCAGAGCCAAATTTGTGTTTCAGGTTGAGCTCCAAAGGCCTGTCCCAACCCAAGGGTGATGATTCCTTTCCTGCATTTCTGGCAGCGTTTGTGTGCACAGAGCTTGGGATGCTCTCAAGTGTCTTCAGCCCTCATCAGTGGCATGGCCACTGCCTGGACTCTGAGCCCATGTCACCGGAGACAGGCGAGGAGTGGGTCACACTGGCAGGTGTCTTCTGAAGCAACGATCGTTAGGTGCTGACTCCTTGTGAGGGTTTGTGCCGTCCTGACATGCACGATATTTGCCTGGTTAGGAGTAATTAAATGTGGTTTTCTGATCCTTTTAATGCAAAGCTTCCCTTTCCACCCCCCTTAATCATAAAACGCAGCTTCAGTTGACCTACACCGAATGGATGGTCCCTGCAGCAGGAGCAAACCCAATGGTACCTCAGTCATTCCACGTTCCTGTTAGTTAACCTAGGTCTTTGCCTGTCCCTCTCCTCCCTGTCAGGAACCTGCAATGCTGAGCAGCCAAAACTGCAGCAGTTTGGTACTGTTTTCTGGTGAGATTTATTTTCAGCAAAGGGGATTCTGTGCAGCTTAGGTCTGATCAAAAGAAAAGGGGTCTTCTAAGTGCACAGGCCTCAGACTCCTGGGTTTCATTTACAACTCTGCCATCTGCTCTCTATGACCTTGAGTAAGTCACTTTGCCTCTCTGGTGTCTCAGTTTCTCTGTTTGTAAATGGGAATAATATTGGGGAATATTACCACCTACCTGCCTGGCAGGTCTGGGGCTGTGAGGGTTCTTTTAATAAACATCTGTAAATGGCTTTAATAGAGGAACGCAGGCCTGCAATGGAGTCTTATAATAAATCAGAGCCAAGTTGTAGAAGATCAGTGATTTATTTAAAATCAAGCAAATGGATGAGCCAGTGGCCATAGAAAATAGGAAATGCAATGTTTGGGCTAATCTCTAGTCACTGGTTACCCATGGATTGCTCATCCACTGCAGCTGTATGGATTTCTACATAAGATTCAGCTGTCCTCTGGATCAGGGAAAAAAAATCTGTGTTGGTTGGCAAGTCACCAGCTTCTCGTGCTTGCAGCATGTTTATCTGGGGTTTTATCTGCTTCAGAACAAATGAATACCTCTTGGGTCCAATAAGTGCCACTGTGTGTGACCGCACAAGGTCCTGTTCCCACTCTGTTTGCATTCAGGATCTTTTCATGGCATGATTTGCTGTTGAGCAGTGGCTGAGGCCATGAATGCTTTGCTGGTGGAAAAGGAGTGTCAATGATGGATTTGATTTATAAAGGCATTCTCAAGCTTCTCGCAGCCTCCGTTGGTCTCTGTCTCGAGTTCTCCAGGAGTTTTCCTGGTTTTAGACCTGGCCTTTCTATTTGGACCCTTCCGTCTGTCATCCTACCCAACGCCAGGAAGTGCACAGGAACAAAAATAACCCCCAGAACATGTTAGTTTTGAAATAGCTTTCGTTTGAGTTTTGGCCAAAGGTTTGGATGTACCCTTTATCAGAAGTGCACCATCCAATCCGAACAGCGACCAGGCTGAGAGGTTTGATTTGCACAAAAATCCAGCTTTTCACCTTACCCTCAAGGCTCAAAACTTAGGAAATTAGAAGGAGGAGGGTTTCTGCCTTACCTGAGTCTCTCTGGGAAATGGCATGATTAGTGGAGCAAAATTATTATACAACAGAGGGTGGTAGTGTTTTTTTGCAAGGGGCAAAGGGTTATTTTAATCAGAAAGTGCTAATCATCAAATTCAGCTCACAAATCAACAGTCACAGTCCTGGCACAAAGCAAACTGATGCTGAAAATCAGAGCCCTGAACAGGTTTGGTCCCCTTTCGCCCCCTCCGCTCCCCGAACGACGACAGAGTATTTAATAAAAAGCCATGAGTGTAAACAGGAATGAAATGGGCTGGGTGAAGGGAGGGGGAAGGATTTGCTCTGTGTGTCTGAACAGCTTTAATTAGATGTTTGCTGGTCTCTAGTGTGGTGGCTTGCTGGGACAATCCAGTCACAGGGGTTCCCTTTCATCTTGGTTAGATGCTCTCTTCTCAGCTGAGAAAGATGGTGGGCTGTTTTTAGCATGGGGCATGGAGAGGGGGTTAGAACTCAGGCCCTAGGAACCCCCAAACTAGAGTATTCCTAAAGGAGATGGGTCCTTATAAAAATAACTAAAACTATCCAACTCTCCTACAAACGTGCACCGGCCTCCAAAGTCAGCAGTAAAATGGCCAGCACTGCCTCTCCAGGCTTAATGTGTCCTGTTTTCTGACCCCGAAACGTTCTCTGTATGAAAGGATCAAGTTGGGAGCATTGTCCCAGTGCCTTGAAAAGAGCTGCACAGAATGTGCTTTTGTGTTAAGTTGCCTTTTTTTTTTTTGAGCTACCCTGCTGTGTTTTTTTCCCTTCCCCCTCCCTTATATATGGTGGGGGGAAAGACTGGGATGGACGGCAATACAGACAGAGACTGTCCTGATGAACCATCTGTGCTGGGTGTAATCCAGTGGAGCTGAAAAATTAAACAGCATTTTCAATTAACTTTCTCTCTCGGGGTCTTTTTCCTCTTGTGTGGAAGTTTTATTTTAACCCTTTTAAAGCCACTGGGTTAGGAGAAGGATGGATCAGGGGTTGGGTTCAGTGTGGACTTTGCTCCCCTTAGGGGCGGGAAGGTCGTAGGAATGTATGAATTGAGACACTGGATCAGATTAGCAGTCCATCAAGTCCAGTCTTGTAGCTGTGACAGTGGCCAGAACCAGATGCTTCAGAGGAGGGTTCAAGAAAAGCCATACCATAGGATTCTGGAATAAACTGGCTTTAGGAAGAATTTCTTCCTACTCCCCACTGGTACGTAATTGGCTCATACCCTGAAGCAGAAGGGTCTAAAAAACAAAAATAGTTTTTAGCCTAACTAATGTAACGGTGGATGAACTCATTCTCCATATACCCGTCTAGTCATTTTTAAAAATTCTCCTACAATCTTGGCCTCAAATGATACCTTGAGGCAGTGAGTTCCACAAGCTAACTGTATCTTGTGTTTACAAGTATTGCCTTTTGATCAGTTTTAAATTTGTTATCTTTCAGTTCCATCGACTGTCCCCTTACTCTTCTCGCAGGGGAAATGTGTGAAGTAGGAGTGCCCAATTTACCTGCTCCATCCCATTCATTATTTTGATACATCCATCATGGGCACTCATATTCACCTTCTCTCTAAACTCTGTCTTTTCAGTCTCCTTGTATACACTGATCCTGCCCAGGCCTCAAACATTTTTTGTCTTCCCTCTTGGAAGCCCTTGGTTTCTTTTTGAAACGGGGTGACCAGAGCTGAACACAATATCCTAGCCAAGGGTGTGCTATTGATTTACACAAGTGTTTTACAATATTTTCCATATTATTCTCCATCCCTCCTCTTATACAGCCTGACATTTTCTTTACTTGTTTTGCTGGCTGCTGCATATTGAGCTGAGCACTCTCATGACTGCCAGAGTGACTCCCAGGTCTTTTTCCTGAGTGGCTACCGTTAATTTAGAACCCGGAAATGGGTATTAGGAATGCAAATTATTCCTTCCAATGTGCGTTACCGTGCATTTGTTAACATTTAATTTCATCTCTCATCGTGCTGCCCACCCCCTAGCTTGGTTAGGTCCCTCTGAAATATTTGTGTGGCATTTAGAGAGCACCTCATTTTTAATCAGCGCAAATAATTAACACCTCTTCATTTTTGTTTGTATTCCATTTCTTACCCAATTTTTAATCCACAACAGAACTTTGCCTCTTACCCCATGGTGACTCAAGGCTTGTCTAAACTTGGAACATTACAGCTGCACTGCTGTCATGCTCAAATGTAGGCACAACCCATGCCAATGGGACAGGTTCTCCCATCACTGTAGTTAATCCACCTGCCTGAGAGGCGATAGCCAGCTTGATGGAAGAATTCGCTAGTGCTGTCTATGGAGGGACTTAGGTTAACTTAACTACACCACTCAAGTGTGTGAATTTTTCACACCCCTGAGTGACCAAATTAAGCTAACCTAATTGTCTAGTGTAGACCAGGCTTCAGTTTTCTTCCTAGCCTCTTGTAAGGAACTTTCTCAAAGGCTTTTTGAAAGTCAAATAAATTATGTAATCTTTGGTTCTCCTTTATCCACTGTTTTGCTGACTTGCTCAAAGAATTCCAACAGATACGTGAGATACAATTTTCCTTTGCAGAAGCCATGCTGCTTGGTATCACAATCATCTGTCTAGATGTTTAATTCTTTCATTGTTTCAGCCCATTTACGTGCTCCTGAGAGATGGCTCCCTGATTTGCAGTTTCCAAGATCACCCGTAGGACCTTGCTCAAATGCCGTTCCAATATTAGCTATGCTCCCGCCCTCTGGTGCGCTAGCTGATTTTAATGAGGGGATATTTGTGGTAGCAACTCAGCTCTTCCATTCTAACATCCCTCCAGAACTTCTGGGTGTGTCCCATTTAGACCCGGGGACATGTTGCTCTTTCCTTCACCAGCTTGTCCCAGCACCACCTCTTTTTTTACACCTCAGCCCCTGACAGTCCTTCATCTCCATTGCCTGCAAAGGGTCACTCCTGTGTGGCCAAGGAATCATTTTGCGTCTTGGCAACGTCTTTATCTTCCGCTGTTGCTCCCAAGCAATCCAGCTGTCCTTGGGTAGTTCTCCAACTGCACTCTTCCCCATCCTTCACTCTCCTTTAGCTGCCTTCTTCAGGTCTTCGATGATCCTGCATGGGAAACGGATGTGATGCGCTATGAGGCTTTCCCCATCCCTGTCTCCTCCTGCTCAGATTGGGCCTGGCTGCGCACTGGGTGTGGGCAGTGGGGAAGGGGGCTAGGACACAGGGGGCCTTTCACTTGTGGGGTCGCTGCCCCTGACGGGCGGACTAGCATTTCCAGCAGCATCGCGGGCTGCAAATGAGATTGTGACCCTTCCCTTCTGACTTGGCTGGCAGAGCCAAGCCAGGACAAGGGACATGCCACTCCCCTCCACTCTGTGCTCCCCAGGGCTCCTTGGGGTATCCTGACAGTCCTACTGCTGCAGGGCGCCTCTGGCACTCAGTCCCTGCCCCCGCCGTGTTTTCCCCTGGCAGAACAGCTTCCTGCTGGCCAGAAATGGGCCCTGGGCTCTGCAAAGGGCCTCAGCTTTCCCCAGACACAGACTTCCCTACTCCACCAGCTGCAGCTGGGGCAGGGGAGCAGTTTCCCACATGGGTAACCAGCTCCATCACAGGTCCTGCGCTGCTGCTTCTGACCCAAGCCACAGAGGCTGGCTGTGACCAGGCCAAGCCGGGTGCTGACCCTCCCAGGGAAGGCAATGGCCCAGTCCTGCTCTGGGTTGCGTCCATCAGCACCGTCTCCTTCGCAAGACTGTCTGGGTGGCAAGGGTAGAAAGCCAACCATGTGCAGAGCATTCCTGCCCACCCAGATCCTCTGGTCAGGGTAATTCGTACATCAGGTGGAGGTTCAATTCTTGGCATCCGGTGATTAGCAAAGAACCAGGGACAGAACCTGCCTGCAGTTCAGCTAAGATGGGATCTGAGCAGCTTCCCCCTGCTCAGCTGAGCGGTTTTCCCCATGGTGTTCCTGGAGCAGTTCCTCTGCCGCCCTCTCCTTCTTGGATCCCTTGTTGTCCTTTGAACGAGTGGGTTGATCCCCCCCCTGCTTCACATGCGGCGCCTCCAGTTACCAGGGGTTGCTACTGGCATGACGGAGAGAAAGAATACTCAGCAAATTGCTTTGCTGCGCAACTTAAAGCGACCCTTGATTTGATTTAAGCAAAAACAAAAGGGGGTTTGGTAGAAAGCTGGCGATTGGCAGTCCAGGCCTCGCTGTGTGTCTCGCACACACAGGCTCACATAAGTGACAGCTCACTGGGCTGCCGTTAAGCACTTTCATTCCCCTGGCTCAGCCCATCACTCGGGGAAGCCAAAGTGTCTGTCACGTTTTCTTTTCTTTTCTCTTTCTTTCTCGCCCTCTCTTCGCAGAGGAGTGGGTGAGACCTTTGCATTCAAAGCAGGGGTGGTTCTGTGCGGTCCGAGGGGGGAGGGAGGGAAGTTACTTTAGCTGAGATGAAGTTTCTTTATTGAGGGACCTTTTCTGCAAGCCCACAGCCTCAGATGCTGGTATCTGCCGTGGTTTGGGGGCGCCATGCGGGGGTGTGTGTGTGCCTGCTCCAGTTTCACAGAGCGTGCTTGGGGGAGGAAGCAGGGGTACTGGAGAGGAGTGAGAGCAGATGTGCTGCTTGGGCTTTGCTCTCAGCTGAGCAGCAGCACAGGAGCTCAAGAATTCGTTATGGTGGCCTTTCCCCATTGCGTCCGTGAACCCTAGTGCACACTCTGGTTGTGTCCTGGGCCCAGGATGTGTGAGCCTTTTGTTTTCATTGAGATCGAGATGCATGGTCATGGACCTAGACGCAATACAAGAGGAAGCGCTATTAACGCTAGATGGGAGGTTTATCACTTTTTTCCACAGGGTTTCTGCCTCCAGTCCCAGCCTGAACTAAAGTTGTGGATCTGAGCTATGCAGGCTCTGGGGAATTGGGATCAGGGTTGAGCTTTTCTGTTTGGGCTGGTCTCTTGCCCTGATGGCAGCTCACCATCTCTAGTGCCTGTGCTGTCCTGGACTGAGGTGGAGCTGCTGCTGTTGTCTGTGCCAAGCAGCAAACACAGCAGTGAGGGGGCTAGATAGCACCTGGACGGACCCCAGGGTGATGGGTCCCCTGTAAGTAGCGCTATTGGCTGCTTGTATCTGCAATCAGCCTCTATTTCACCTTCCAGCTCAGCTTTGAACAGACAGATGTGGGGCTGGCTTCAGTTACCTGCTGGCATGGGGCACCCCACTTCCCAAGGTCCCACCGTGGAAATAGGCCTTCAAACTGGTGACATCGGAATGACTTTTGCGGAGGGTCCTAGAAACACCTGTTCTGATGTTTATACAGGACCCCGTGTGATTGTGGAGCAGCCCTGCCCAGGTGCGCGGACGGGTGTGGTGCATCTCTTTCAAGTCACAGGGAGCCTGTAGTGCCCTGGGTGTCACTACACAGGAGGCCAGCCTGCTTGCTGTCCCAGTTCAGCTTCATTCTGCCACGTCAGGCCCTGGGTCATTCCCACATTCACACATGCTCCATGGCTGTTCACTCTTCCTGAGCCTAGAGCCACACGGCTGGTATCTTGGCAGCGAGAGATGGCAGATCGCAGTTCCTTCTACATTCAAAACCTCCCGTAGCCTTCGTCCTGGCGCCAGGTGATGGGGCTGGCTGTGGATCCGCCTCTGTGTGATTGCATTGGGTTGGTGGGGCCCATGGCATCAAGTAGCAGGTAGAACATCATCAAGGTTCTCATGAGCGACGCAGGTTCCAGCGTGTTTGCTAGGGAATGCTTCTTGGGTTCTCTCTCCGTAGCACTTAGTGTGGGAAGAAGGGAAGCAATTGTCTATGTAGTGAGTGAAAAAGAGCAAAACTCCTCCAGGTGCTCCACTGCTAGCCCACCCTGCTCCGCTCTTAACATACCCTAGTCTCACCATCTGCTTCCTCTTGGTCCTTTTGGCAACCTCACAGTTAAAAACTTTACCAGTTTCTTTCTTTTCTCCCTCTCCCCCCCCCCTTCCTTTTCAGAGTTGACAGGGGCAAAATAAAGGCTTTATTTTTTTTTAAACAATTTTGTTCCTTCTGGGAGTGATGGAGCGAGAGTGAGTGAAGATTATAGCTCTGTGTGCTGAAGACCTTCATAATGGGGGGAGAAGCAGTGACATAATGGGAACCTAATGGCAGTAATTGGCCCTGGTTTTGACAGGGCCTATATCACGGCTCAGTCAAAAAACAGATGTTTAAAGTAAAAATTTACACAAAATTATACGGTTTGGGGGGTGAAATGGCTGTTTGTTTTCTCTCTCTCGTTTTTTCTTCTTTCCTCCGCGGATGGGCCCTGGCAACGTGTTTGTGTCTGTGTGTGTTTTCATGTCTATCACTTCATCAATGGCAAAACTTGAGTTCCCCTAACACGAGAACCTGCAGCTTATTGCTGGTGATTAAAGTGCCAGGTCAGGTGCTGAAAACCAGTGCTGTTGAACTACCCTTTGGGAGAGAAATGGGGCGTGTGGCGTGTGCAGAGTTATTTCCAGGTGGGCCAAGAGCGAAGGAGAGGTGCTGAGCTTGGGGCCAGGCTGCAGGAATGAAGCCCAGTACTAGGAGGTGACTTGTGTGCAGGATGCATTTGGGAGAGAGGGTGCCATGCACACCGCCAGGACATTATTCATAGCTTCCCACCCTATCCCACCCCCACTTCCTTGAGTTCCCATGGGGGGACAGCCCTGCTTCCCTCCACCCTGACCAGTCTCCTTGAGTCACCATGCAAGGGGAAGTCCCTGCATTCCAAAGGGGCCAGGGAAGGGAGTGGATCCTGAATCCTTGTAAAGGGTGGCACAGAGGCCCTAGTGATTCTGCACCGGGCCCCAGTGTCCTAAAAGCACAGTATAACCCTTATTGTCTGTCGGACACTTGGATCAAGGTGCTGTACGTGTGCAGAGTATTCTTCTGTTGTTGTACATCCCTGGACTGGGTGGTCATTTAGATCCCCTGGACATAGCTCCTGGAGTCTTTCCTTGTAATGCAGATCCTTGATCATTTTTGTTACTCTTCCCTCATCCCCCTCCGGTTTGTCTGTCTGACTCTCTCTGGTATTGAAGTGTCCAGTGCAGAACACCCTGGTCCACATTTAGGTGTCCCAGCACCCCACAGAAAGAGTCTGCCCACTCTGTGCTCCCAGCTGCAATGCTGCCGTGTGTGCACCCCGGCATGAGACTGACCTTGTGTGCTGCCATGTCATGCTGCATGGTCACGTCTAACAGGCTGTCTCCTACCATGCCTCATTCCTTCTCAGCCATTGCTGCTTTGTATGTTTCTTCCTCGTTACCTGTAGGTCAGATTACTTTTCCCTAGGAGTCATGGTGTGCTTGTTACTGTCACTTTAACAGGAATCTGTATATGTATCCATGGGCGTGTGTAGTTTAGATTATGAGCTTCTTAAGACAGAAACTGCCTCTTAATATTTTGTAAACACTTAGCACAATAGGTTAAATAGTTGTGTGTGTGTGTGTTTGACACACGTGGGGACTTCCAAGTGGCAAATTACATTTATTACTTACCTTTGGCCTCCTGCCCTGCACTCTGCCCACTAATCTGACACCCTCAGGACTACTTCCTGCTCCCCAAACTAGCAGCTACATGGAGCTATTTCTTAAAAAAAAAAAAAGAAAAGTTGTTGACATCATAATAGATGGCAAAGTTGTTTCAGGAAATATTTCGATGTTTCTAAAGTGTGCTGAATGACAACTTCCTTCTCTCTTTGGGTCCCGTCCACATGGACTTGTAGCACTAAGGAACACTGGCCGTAAGGGTGGAGAGAGGTGAATTAATAGTATCCGTTTAAAAGAAAATAAAAATAGGTTGAGATTCTCCATCATTCTGCTGATGCAAAGGGGCTTTAAACCAGGCCAATCAACCAGCTTAGGACTCCCCAATCCCATATGCTAGTAGCAGAAATAGGCTGTTATCCTCTCTGTATCTGCTGCTAGCAGGAGGTGCGGGCACATACTGTGTAAGGATGTTTTATCTGGATCTCTTAGGAACGCTGGAATGGAGCTCTCCTAAACTTTTTGTCTCTGACCCACAAAAATCCACATTTGGGCCAAGAGCAGACATAGGGTGACCAGACAGCAAGTGTGAAAAATCAGGACGGGGTGGGAGGTAATAGGAGCCTATATAAGAAAAAACCTCAAATATCGGGACTGTCCCTTTAAAATCGGAACAGCTGGTCACCCTAAGCAGACATAAGAAATTCATAATTAATACAATGTGGGTTGAAAGTGATGAGCACCTGAAAACAGGGGTTCTTATGACAGTGCCCTTGTTCTTTTACTGCGGCTCAACAGCTATGCAGGCCAAATTGAGCTAGTGGTCAGAGAATGGGTCCACGTGCACCAACTGTTCAAAACCTGGTGTAAGTGGCACAATACAGCAGGGGTAGGCAACCTATGGGACGTGTGCCGAAGGCAACATACGAGCTGATTTTCAGTGGCAGTCACACTGCCCAGGTCTTGGCCACTGGGCCAGGGGGCTCTGCATTTTAATTTAATTTTAAATGAAGCTTCTTAAACATTTTAAAAACCTTATTTACTTTACATACAACAATAGTTTAGTTATATATTACAGACTTATAGAAAGAGACCTCCTAAAAATGTTAAAATATATTACTAGCTTGCGAAACCTTAAATCAGAGTGACTAAATGAAGACTCGGCCCAGCACTTCTGAAAGGTTGCCGACCCCTGCAATACAGTAAGCAGGGAGCATGCAAAATATGTGTAACCCACCCTACTGTGGCTCTATGTGTGGGATGCGTTTTAGCCTGCGGCACACAAAAAGTGCCTCCTGTTCAGTCAGCGCATGTTCTTCTTGCTGGGACCTCGTTAGAAGTTTAGCCCTCGCCAGCAGATCCCATGTAGCTATTTCTTAGTCTAAGTATAGGACAAAACTGTGGTGTCAGAACATAAGAATGGTGATACTGGGTCAGGCAACGGCCAGTGCCAGGTGCCCCAGAGGGAATGAACAGAACAGGGCCATATCGAGTGATCCATCCCCTGTTGTCCATTCCCAGTACCTCACATACCGCTGGTGTACAAACTGGGGTGGGAGGGCAAGAGGTTCTCTGGGGTGGGGGCATGAAGAAACTGGGATCCCGTGTGTCCCACAGACCCTGCTGCCATAATAGCGGGATAAATAGAGTGGGTATTGCGGGGTGGAACAGGAGCAGGATTTAAAAAACAGTTCTTTCACCGCAAACAACACTGGCGCCCCAGCCAGCAGCCGCTGCTCTCCAGCCGTCCCGCTCTGAAGGCAGCGTCACCACCAGCAGCAGCACAGAAGTAAGGGATTACTTCGAATGACAAGTAATGGGGGATGTGGGGGGACAAATTCCGTGAATGGTAACGAGGGTGACTGGAAAAGTTTGCGCACCACTGGTCTAAGGTACCTCAATGGCCCCCGTGACTGTTGTTTAATATATTACCATACTGAAAGCCTCACACACTCCTGTGAGGCAGGGCAGTGCTGTTATCCGTAGTGTACACATGAGAAACTGAGGCACAGAGAGGCTAAGTGAGCTGCCCAGGCTCACACAGCGCGAGTGACTTGAGTAAGCAAGTGGCAGATGTCTCCCAAGTCCTAGGCTAGTACCCTAACCAGGGGATCGTCCTAATGAGCCTGTGTGGTAAGGATTGGCAAAGACAGACTTCCCAGCGTTGACAGTTTGTGTGTCCGTGATACTCATGCTTATTTGCACTTGTTTTGTGGTATGAAGTACACGTACAGTCATGTGATAGAGCCAGTGTCTGTATGTGTATTGGTGTGCTGTCTGTTTGTCTGTGTGCACACCTGCCTGACCGTAAATGTGTGGGAAAGTTGTTTGCCTTCTTGGCTCAAAGGCAGCAAGGCTGCTAGGGATTTGAGGGGGAAGAAACATCTGTTCAAAACCAAACACTGCCTCCTGCTAAATGGGCTAGAAATCTCCTGCCAGTGGGGTCCTGGGTGGAGGATCGAACGCTGGGAATGTTTTGTCTGGAGGAGCAGGGATCGGAGGTGGGTGTCTGTGGGGACTCCCACATCCTGAGAACCAGCCACATCTGGGGAACTCGTTTGGCCTGCACTGATGGCTCCCCGAGCATTCTTGGCTTTAATGACTCGTGATGCCGCAAGAAGTGGCCCTTAATGGCCATTCCATGCTTGGCCAAGGGAGTAGAGCAGGCTCTGCCCAGGAGCAGGCATGTTTTCTCATTCCCACTGGGGAATCGGCACTTTCTGCTGTTGGACTGCCCTAGGCTAGGCAGCCTGGAGACTCCAGCTTCTTCTCTGAGGGTCCCAGGGATTCACAGTTTGCAGTGAGGTGCCCCTTGTATGGGGAGTGTGCGAGGGGTGAGGGGATGTTTTACTTGAGGGACAGTCACCTGGTGTGTGTTTGGCTGTCTGCTACGCCCACCAACATTACCGTGCCAGAGTGAGCTCTCTCTGCTACGCTGGCTCCTAGGAGCTGGCTAAGCAGTCTAATGGAATACAGACTGGGGGTGCCAGCAGGAAATATTGACAAGTCAGAGCATGAACCTGCCGTCAGAAATGGGGGGAAGGGAAGAATCATTAACCCTGGAGAGAGAGGCTGTGACATGGCTGGTCAGCAGGTTAGTGTCTTGCAGTTGGGTTGGAAATCAACCCCCCAAACTGTGAAATTCACATCTGGAGCTGGAGCTGAGCTTTGCAAAGGATTTATTTCTCTATAAGGGCTGATGCCTGGCAGATTGGGTGGGCAGGATACCAGACTAGGAGTCAGGCTTTCTGGAGTCAGTCCTTGCTCTGCCGCCAACTATGGGTGTGCGCTCAGGCTGGTCACGTCTCCTTGTCTGGGCTACGGTTTCCCACCTGTGCAATAAAATAAAACTGGTTCCCTTCTTGCACGAAGCTTTTGACATCTATGAATGAAATTCCACATAATGTCAAAGGTGTTTAGTTTAACAAGTCCTTTCCCATTGTAGAGAGAGGACCAGCTCCCCAATCTCTCAAACCAGTGTTGTTTGCACTGTTGCTGGAGCTATGCTGATCCCAGGATGATGGAGAGACAGGGTTGGGTGAGGTAATATCTTTTATTGGGTCAACTTCTGTTGGAGACAGAGACCCAAAGAAGAGCTCTGTGGAGCTCAAAATCTTGGCTCTTTCACCAGCAGAACCTCACCCATCTTGTCTCTCTCAAACCAACAACATTCTTTAGAATGAGGTTTCCAAACATGACCATTATTTATTATGAATAAATGGCTCTGTACTTGGGGGTGCCCAAATTCCAGATCTGGATCCAAACCCCAGAGCCAAACATGCAATCATGGAGGTTAGTGCTGCTTATGTACCACATGGGGCCTAATTCTGATTTTCCCTGAGAAAGGGAAGGAATATTTCCTAGAGCACTGGCAGGTTCTTGGCCTTGTATTAATGCAGCGATGGGTTTCTCCCACACCTGCGTTGTTAGGATGACATAAGTAGTGCATAAGACCTCTGCACGGGGGTGAATGTCACCATTAGTGCTCACGATGGGTAAGGGATTTACTATGGATGGGGAAGGCAATGGGCCACTGGTGCATGTGGGTAAAGGTTTTATAGTGCTAGCTACATCCTTGTAAGGACCTGACAACGTTACCCACCAGAGAGCAGCCTGCGGAGAGTTCACAGTGTGCATGTGCTGGGCTTACCTCCTTTGACTCCAGTGGGTCTGAGCTCACTTACACCAGGTCTGAACTTCCCCTGGGTTCATAAGTCACCTCCTTGTGCCTCTGCTCCCAGAGATCCCTGAGTGACCAGTGGGTCACCTGGCCAGACTGCTTCACCCAGACAGGTGATGTTATTCTAACCGATTGGGCTGTAGATGTGAATTCGGTTTGTTTTGAATGTAAAATCCCCTCATAGGAATTGTCGTTCCGGATCAGACCCGTGGTCCATCTAGTCCGTGTCTCTGACAGGGACCAGCACCAGAGAAAGGTGTAAGAACCCCCAGTGGAGGCAGATGTGTTGGCCCTCCACCAGATCTAGAATAGTTAGAAATTGGCTTAAATCTGGAAGCTTCTCTGTGGAAGTCAGCACCTCGAGTAGCTGCAGAGTGTTATGTGGCCGTTTTATCAGCTGGTGGTAAATGGATTGTGGAGTGTTTCACCTCCTAGGTTCAAACCAAGTCAGTAGTTTCTGGAAGTTACTCCATGCTTAATTTGTACCAGGGCTCATAGATGCTGGCTTCCTCTGGGCCCGGGGGGTGCTCAACCCCCTGCTCCGCCCCAGATCCTGCCTCCACCCCATTCTGCCTCTTCCCACCCCCACTGCTCCCCAGGCCCCGCCCTGCCTCTTCCCACCCAGCTACGCCCCTGTACACCTAGCGTGCCCCATCCCCACTCCTGCCCCCGCCCATGAGCCTCTTGCTGCTGCAAAACAGCTGATCACAGCGAGTGGGAGGCGCTGGGAGGGAGGGGGAGGAGTTGATCAGTGGGGCCGCCGGCAGAGGGGAGGCACCGGGGAGGAAGGGGGAGAACTGGCTGCCAGTGGGTGCTAAGCACCCACTAATTTTTTTCCGTGAGTGCTCCAGGGCTGGAGCACCCACGGAGTCAGCACCTATACCAGGGCTTGCTAGGGCCAAGCTCTGCCACCTCTGGGCTTGGTCGTTCAGAGCCCCAGCACCGCTGGGCTTTGCTTCATCAGTGACGAATGCACCTCTTCCATTACAAATTAAGCCCTGAAGTTACTGTCTTCTGATGGCAATTCAGTGGTGTCTAATAACGACTCTGCTTCCGTTGCCCTTTATATCTTCAAAGTGCCATATTAATCTTCTGCAAAATGAGTTTGGTGGGTCTCAGCCCAGTTCCTAATGAACAGGTGTCCATGCTGCAAAAACCCGCCAGCACAATTTGCTCCCTTGTTGGCAGCCTGGACAGAGAACCCAAAGACCAAAAAGGGTGTTGGGACTGAATTCTAACCCCTAGAAGTGACACTTCTGGGTTCAGGATTCAGGTTCTGACGGTGCAGCCTCCTGGGCTTTATCCATTCCATGGCCGGAGGTGGGCAACCTGCCAGCGTCACTAACACTGTATTCCCACCGTGTGTCTTTACTCCTATTGGCTGACTGGTCACACTGCACTTTCTATCTAAAACGCAGTGGGTGATCGCCACATGTGTAGACATACCTGAGCTAGCTCCAGTGAGTACCAGTAGCAGTGAAGCTGTGGCTTGGCGTGGGCTGGACAGGCCCACCTGAGACCCTGGATACTTACTCAGGTGCTAGCTTGTGCTGAAGTCCATGCTGCTGTAGTTTCATTGCTGTTGGGACTCGTGCTATATGTCTACACATGCTGCAGTCACACCTCCAGTCGGAGTGTAGACTTAGCGCTGGTGTCACTGAGGAACGTGCCACAGCTGAGCACTCATGAAGCCATACGCTACAGGAGTCACAAGACCCCACTGTGCAGGTTTCCAAGATGGGTTCAGTGCTCCAGGTATAGCATAGGGAGATCACATTTTTTCTTCAGGGTCTCAAGGCTGGCACGTCAGGGTGGGTGGCAGAGAGGTAGCTGGGTGAAATTAAAAGCCCTGTAATATATAGGAGGTCATGCTAGATGATCGGTTGGTTCCTTGTGGCCTTAAACTCTCTGAATCTAAGAACTCTCCCTTCCTTGTTGGCACAAGGTCTTCTCTCCAAGTCCTTGCCCTGGAGATGGGTTTATATGTGGCTTTCCGCAAGGGGCAGACGTGTCATTGGAGTGCTGCAGATTCAGGAGGGAGCAGCTCGCTCTTGGGCTTGCAGGGTTTGCAAGAGGGCCTGGATATGGAGGGATGGACAGGCTGGGATATCTGAGGAGCTGGGCATCAAGCAGAACATCTGGTCTTCTTCAGAGAAGGGAAGAGAGGTTTCCTTTCCCCCACCCCTGGATGCCAGGGGTCAGATTCAGACGCTGACATCAGCAGAGTTGCACCCTGTCTCAGTCACGGAATTGTGGGAGGATACCTGCCTGTTTGTTATCTTTGAGCCTTCTAGCCAACCCGGACCCGTAGTGACCATCCCAGTGATCACTGTGCTGAGTGTGGCCAGCAGGGGGCAGTCTTGGAGTAACTGGGTCTTGGGATGACCCGGGTGTATCCAGAGGCCAAATCTGGCTCTGTTTGGTCAAAAGTCCCCATGTTCTCCCTGGCACTGTGATGACTCCTCCTGTACCTTCTCCCCTCAACTCCGCCTTCTTCTAGGCTCGTAGGTCACATGGAGGTCCTAGTCCTGGAGAGAGCTGGATTTCCACCTTGATCCAAATGTAAGGCAATCACCCCAGATGCAATGGGATTTGCATATGCAGATTGATGCTCGGGAGGCCACAGATCCTGTGCAGTGAAGAGTCACGCCATGCTTTGGCTTTTGCTTGCTGGAGACTGTCCGGCATGTCACAGGGAAGCAGGGAGTCCCCCCCTCCCTCCCGCTCAGCCACGGCTCATAAAGCCACAGGTGTGGGATGTTGTTATTTAGTCTACGGCCTGGTATGTGACAGTTTCTTTTCTACTCGGAGTGGTTTCAGATAATTAGTACATTATGATTCCCCCTCCTTGTGCGGGGGAAAGGGGAGGGGGCAGCCCACCCTCAGACTCCTTGTAATTTCACATCCTGTGTTTTATGGACCCAAAATGTTTGGGGTGGGGAGTTGAGTGGGGTGGGGGGTCAAAGAGTAAATGGCCACCCCTCCTTCAACCGAATCCTGGGGTTGTTACGGCGACCAAATGTTATTTCGCAGCTTTGCAATTGACTCATTTGTAAAAGTTTTTTTTTTTTTCCCAAGGCGTTGAATGCCAACCAGGGAAGAATGGAAAACAAGATGCTCTTTCTCTCTGTCCGCCTGTTCTCCCCTCTCTCCCTTTTTATTACACGCTTATCGCCTCTTTCCCTCCTGCTTTTGAAATTGATTTCCTTTCCTTTCTCCCCTATTCAGGGCCTAAATGCTGAATGTTCGATATTTCATTTGAGGCCGCTAATCGCATTACCGCCCTTGACGTTTTACAGATATCATATTATGGGCGCAAATTTGGCAAATTATTAGCGCTGTAATGTATAGCTTGTCAAAGGTATTTAAGACTCTAAGAGCCCGGGGCTTATCGGGGTTAGCAGAGAGCTCTTGTTGAGCTTTTGAAATGCAGAGAGCCGGTTATAAAACACACTGTGACTCTCTTTTCAGCTTGTAAAAAAAAAAGAAGAAGAAGAAGAAGAGAGAGAGAGCGAGAAAAAGGAGGGGGAAAAATGTCATCCGTCTATCAGGGGTTTCCAGGGCTGATAACAAGCAAAATTCTTCTCTGTGGCTTTCACTGGAAATGTGAGAAGCTTTTAAAACATTTCACAAGCTGTCTGGGAAAGGGGAAAAAAATCTTTATTGAAAGGATGTAGCAATCTTTTTATTGCCCTCTATTTATCTCCTGGGGAAAAAACTAACTAGCAGCTCCCCTGCCGGCCTGTACTGGGGGCTGCAGGCTGGAAAGGTTCGAACTACAGTAGCTCAGTGCCCCTGCATTGCTCTCTGCAGTGACTCCTGCTGGGAAGTTCTGGGACTTCAGGGTCAATAAGCTCTGCAGAACCAGCGCTCCAGTTCCTGCTTGGACTTCCAGGGCTTCATGCTGACTTCAACATATTGCTTTTTGCCCCCGGCTCAGCCAAGGGGTGCTTGAGTCGTGGTTCACTCTGGGACTTTCCCCTGGCGTGCCCAGTGAAGAACAGAGAGAGGGTGGTAAAGGGCACCCTTTTGAGCCAGCCCTACAAGACAGAGATTAGATCAGAAGCTGGTGCCCCTTTCCCGAGATCCATTCCCCCCTCTGAACAGCTCTGACGTGCCAGGCACCGAGTCTGACACAGTAAGTGCTAACGTTTGGTGCGTGGCAACAGCTTTCTATCCATCTCCCAGAGGGAGGGTGAGCGGGGGGGGGTCTCTCTAATCTGCCACCCTAATGAGTTTATTAAAATGGTTTCAAGTCCTATAAAACCCCAGTGGGGATGTGAGCCTCCCTCTTGTGTGTGTGTCTCCTTTCAGGCTGGGGGATGGTGCTGGGGTCACCCTTTGCTCCCGATATTGTGATGCTAACAAGCAGTGGAGTTAGAACGCAAAAGCACTCCTCTCACAGTGCTGGGGAGGGAGTGACTGTCTCTGTGATTCGCTCCCTTCTGGTAGCAGAATGGATATCATGCCCCGTCTTGTAGAGTTAGACAGACAGATCCCCATCACCGAGAGCTCTCAGGCCGGCTTCTCGCTGAGGAAAAAAAAGAAGAAACCATAAATAAGCAAATGCTTCACAGCAAAGGTGCATGTGTGTGTGTGTGAGAGAGAGAGAGAATCTATGTGAGTGTGAGAATGTAACCTTATGTGTGTGTTATGTGTGCAAGACTGGGTATATGAATGGGACTGTGTCAGTGATGGGGTGTATATAAGTGTGTGTGTTGAACTGTGTGAGCAAGGGTATGTTGGTAAACAAGTGTAGGTATGTGTGGGATTCTGTGTATCTGTGTGTGTAAATTTGAGAGTGAATAGATGGTGATATAGCAAGGCGATAGGAGGCTTAGAAATAACTACAGGAGATATCTGTGGATCTGACGTGTGTCTGTGTGTGTGTATGTGTGTTGGGACTGAGGAGGAAAAGCAGCAATGCTAAGAAAGTGGCAATGACTTTGGGTGTTGCATGGAGGTTTGCAGAGGAGAGCTGATCTCAGAGACAGGGGGTGTGTCTGTGAATGGTCAACGAGTTTTCTGAGAGCCTGTGAAGGTCTCCAGCATGTCCATCCTTTCGAAGCAGCCATTGGCAGGAATCTGGGCTCTCTGTTTCCCAGTGGGTTGTAATGGGTATGGAGGGTTCTTGACCCTGTCATAGTTTTTCTGAGCAGTTGTCAGTAAGAGTGAAGTGCCCCAGCCCTGAGAGGGCAGTGCCGGGGAAGCTGTGGGATGGATCTGTCACTGTTCACTTTCAGAGCGAACCAGGGGTTGACGCACAGCACCCTGTCGCTGCTGGCTGGCTCTAGTGCCACTGACCCTTGGGGCCTGTTGGCTTCTCCTGCCCTCCCTTAGCTGGATATGTTTTGCAACCTACTAGGTACACATCAATCAACTGACCTCTCTGTGTAGCTCGTGTCTAGCACTGGTGCCTGGGGCGGGGGGTTCTTGGCTATTGACTGTGGTCCTGCTGCAGGGTAGAGTGGGTTAGAAATGGATTTTGGTACAGAATTCGTCAGCAAATCACATAGCATTGGGTCGCCTGGAAGGGCAGAATCAGCAGCATGCATGCAGGCAGTAATGGTGTGACTCCGGGAGGTGCTGCTCATTGCAGTCTGGGGGAAGCATACGTGCTCAGCACCTCTCAGCATCAAGTCCCAGCAGCTTGCAGATCAGAGTCTATGTTGCTCGGGGGCGGAATGAGGAACAGATTTGGAGAACAATCCTGAAGCACCCCATTGCTACCCTGAATGGAGCAGCTGATCATTCTCATGTGACAGGCCCGCCACCATCCTAGAGGCCACCCCCAGATTGGGACAGGTGTAGGGGGACCTGAGCCAGCCATGACATCCAGCGGGGTGGAGAGTGTGTAATATGAGAAGATAACACTGCAGCTGAGAGGGAACATTTCCCCAGGCCCTTGGCCCTTCACAATGCTTCATTCCGCGTGGCATGAGATTGCATGGGACTTCTTGCTCCCTGCGCAGACTGGAAAGTGCCTGTTTTCTCTGATTCCCCATACCAGTCCCAATGCTTGGTATCAGCCGTGTGCTGGCTGCGAGGGGCTATCCCCCAGTGTCTGCACTTCTCAGCAAATGAAAACGAAGTGGGAAGGCAAACCTCACCATAGTTCTGGGCAAGGTGGGTGAATTCTAAGGCCACGTGAGAAAGAGAAACGTTCCCCAACAAGAGCCCAGGTGACCCACAAGACTCAGCTGCTGAGCAGAGGTGGGGCTCCTAATACGCTGCAGCAGAATCCTGCGTGATGTGTTTGGGGATGCTTTGGGGCTGGCCTCTGAAGAAGGGAGAGCGGCCTCGGCTACAGATTTCACCATATGAGCCTCTGAGGACGTGGCTGGAGATAGCTTGGAAAGGGATCAAGCACTAGGTTCAAATCTCCTGCCTCTGCTGCTGACTGGCAGTGTGACCTTGAACAAGTAACTTCCTCTCTCTCTGCCTCAGTTTCCCCCTCTGGGACATAGGAATAGTAATGCTTACCCACCTTTAGGAAGCAATTTGAACACAAAGGATGGCAAATTATTATTAACAAATACTTCAGCTTTACATACGGATGGAGTCTGCAGGAGTCTAGAAAGCAGCCAGTGGCTCTGATTTTAGCGCAGCTTTCTGTGAATCAGGAAATGGGAAAATCACTTCTCCGGTGTAATTTGTGCTAGAGGCGGTGTAGATGTATTTATGGTGATTAAAGGAACTGTGGTGTTCTCACGTTCCAACCCAGTGTTTGGAGACTGAAGACAGAGAGACACCAAACAGAAGCTCCAGGGATCTAGGGAACCTTTGCGGTAACGTATCCAAATGCCTGCAGTTTGTGTGTCAGGGCGGGTGTGACAGTAAATGTGGTGTAAAAAATAATCAACAGTAATTTTCGTTAAAGAGAATGACAGGGAACCCCCAGCTTCATCTTCTCACTCCCCGCACTTAAAGTCATCCTCTCCTGTTGTTATAAGGATTAAAGCCAATCCACTGTGTCCTGAGCACTGGTATCTGTCAAACACAGACTATGTTAGCACCCAGTCCACCTTGCATTTAGGGTGACCAGATGTCCCGATTTTTGGGTCTTTTTCTTATATAGGCTCCTATTTCCCCCCTCCCCGTTCCGATTTTTCACATTTGCTGTCTGGTCATCCTACTTGCATTAAAGTTGATGGCATTTGTCCATTGACTTCAGTGAGGGATGGAGCCAACCCTTAGATTGAAGCTCCTTGGAACAGGCACGGTGTCCTTGGTCTTTGACTGTAGCCATCAGTGCTTAAGGAGTGATACTAGACTCAATATCTGTCAGTGAGAACTGCAGCCATGCATGAGAGGTGCTGTCTGAGCAAAGGGGTCAGGACTACTGGGTTCACTACCTGATTCTGCCTGATTCTATGACCTTGAACAGATTTTTGCCCTCTCTGCACCTTTGTTTTCCACCTGTAAGAATCTCTGCTCCCTCACAAGGCCTTGTGTCTGTGTTAGAGTTTGGTCTAGCATCCATCATGATTAGAGCTAAGTGGGTTAATTAAAATAGGTTAAGTATTTTTTTATGGAACATATGATAACATGGATCCAAATTCTGCCCTGGATCCTGGACTGCAATCTGGAGTAACTGCACCGGAGTTGACAGAAATGCTTCAGATTTTTGCCTGCTAGAAATGAAAGCAGGATCTGGTCCCTGCTGGAGGATTTTGTATCCTGCTGCCCTATTGGACAGAAGTTTTTGGTTTGAGTTCAGAGCACTGGGCTCCTTTCCCCTCTCAGTTTCCTAAGGATGCAATATTCTCCCTCCCTCTCTCATATGAAATGGCGCATCGGTAAGTGCTACTTAAGAAAACACATGTTCTCCCCCTTGAAAGCAATCCCCCTACTCCCCCCGCAACACCTTTCTTTATTCGACCCAAACCTCACCAAGGGGAATTTGCAACAACTGTGGTGATAAATCCGCCCGCAGATAATTGGCAAGAAAACAACACTTGTGTAGTATATAACGTTTTATGGTTGTTTCATGTACTTTATTATAATACTAATGAGCAGTTATATATCAGGAGCTAACTGCATGCCGGATTAGCTTGTTAGCATGATATGAAATGGCAGAGCAAATAGTCCAGGCCCCCTCGCCCGCATGCCCTCCCCCCCACCCCTCGTTCCCATTTGCACTGAGTAATTAGTATGCAAATTAGACCCCGGGACCACACAAGTTCTAGTATATTACAAGGGCTTTATTATGCTCTTGTGAGTAGATGATGGAAACGGCCCATGACAGTGTTTATCTCACTACCTCTCTTTCTCTCTCACTCACATGCATTGGCAAAGAGTAAACACACACAGAGCCGGGTCCTGCCATGTTACGGCTCCCTGAAGATCCCCCCAGCTTGCCTTTATCCCGCAACCGGCGTTCAGAGCCCCCGCCTGCATGCACTGTAACAATGATGTTAATAATAATAATAACGCTGATGGTGATGATGCTGGGAGCAGCCTTGGCTCTGGCAGCAGTGGCAGTGATTAGAGTAACAAGGCGAGAGACCAGAGCAAAACCGCTACAATTAGTCCCCGCGTAGGCAGCACTTTGTGGCTGCTCCCAGGTTGGCCCTGGTTTCCAGACATAGCTGGGGCATCCTTCTTCTGGAGATGTCTAGCCCAAGGGGCAATATGTTTCCTGTTCTTTCAGGGTCAGGAATCCAGATGGGCTTGGTTGAGCACAGAGCATTCTGGGGCCCTTTAGAAATTCCCAAGCTATTGAGAGGACAGATCTCAGCTCCGGTTTGCTTCTGACACCATCCATCTTTCCTCCTGTTCACTGTATTGCATACCTCATGTCGCAAATACGTGCATACTTCATGCATCCTTTCTCCCCTTCTCAAACACAAGGGCACCAAACATGCGTTTGGTGTTGGCTTGAGTGCCATGGAGACTGGAATTCTTGGCTTATCCGCAGGGCAGTCACGGCAGTGGGAGCATCTCCCATACTGTCCTGGCCAGGTGCTGTCCCAGAGGCAGCTCAGCTAAGGGTGAGAGCAGAATTCAGCCTCCCTGGTGTGCTGACCTCCCTCCTCGGACTGCCTGCAGAGATGACCGTTGTTGCGATGTTTCGATGATGGGATGTTACATGTCCACAAGGACTGAACCATCAGCTCCTGGTATCTAGGACACTGAAGAGCTGACTTCTAGTCACCATGAGCCAGGCTGGAATAGATCTAGTGGCCCAGCGGCTGAAAGGTGCCATGTCCCTTTTCCCCGAGCCCACCCCGCTTTCCCTGCTCTCCGTCTCTTTCCTTTGGAGGTGTCACACACTAGTGAAAATTGCCCCCTGGGACGTGTTAGGTTGCTTGAATGGTTTCACTCAGGGTGTAGGACTTCGTGGCTGTTACACAGCAAAGGAGGGAGGAGGCAGATTTGCAGGTGATGGCAGCAGTCAGTTTCAAAGGGAGATGAAACCTTAATGAAGATGACAAGTTAGAATCAGCCCCTCCTTCTTTCTTTCCCAGTGTGCTTGTGTACAACTAATTTGTCTCCTTCTCATCCACACATGCCAGCACAGAAGCTTTGGGATTTAACCTGAGAGGCCCTATGGTTTAACACTGGGATTCCCAACCTGTGGCTCTGGGACCACTGGGTGGCTGCAGCACTTGCTGCTGGTCCCCAGAAAGCTGTCTGGTCTCATGGTGCCAGCTCCCTTTGGAGAGGGAGATGAATTGAGGAAGAAAAGGCAGAGAGTGTGATCAACACCAAACACATGAAATCCTCTCCTCATGTTCCTGTGCTGTGCAGGCCATGGCAGCAGGTGACACATGGGTGCTCTGTGAGCGTCCGTGGGAGGGGACATGACCACCGTACAGGCTCTCGATTATGAAGGCGTAATCTGAGCTCTGAAGAAGTTTCAGGACACCCTGCTGTGGCAGATGGATCGGGTGGCTGAGAGCCAGGATGGGGCGATGCCACTGACTCACTGTGTGGCCGTGAGGGGCTGCAAGACTGGAATAAGCAGGCGGGGTTGTGGGTTGGGAATGAGGGCTGTCAACACAGAAGTGTAGCGTGCCCAGAACTGCCCGTTTCTATCAACATTGCAAACAGGACAGTCTCTACGCAAAAGAATAAATGGACACAAATCTGACATCAGGAATCATAACATTCAAAAACCAGTGGGAGAACACTTCAGCCTCTCTAACCACTCAGTGACAGACTTGAAGGTGGCAATTCTGCAACAAAAAAACTTCAAAAACAGACTC